>NC_041405.2:58562499-58642499 GCF_900747795.2 Erpetoichthys calabaricus | reverse complement strand
TTGGATTATTTTTTTCTCTGTCATGAAGTATGTGCTTTAACACATCTGCTTTTTAAAATACATTGTAAAAAATGTAAATTACATAGTGTGGGACACAGTTTTCAAATCTAAGTGCATACATCTGAATCTTGAGAAGGGCTAACACTTCAGTTTTCTGTCTAGCTCTCAAACTTTTAAATATTTTCTTACCTATCTTTTTTTTTCCCTTTTTTTGATAGTTCCTTTAATTATTATTTTTTATACTGACTTTCTTGTTCAGGAGTGAGAGGTAAATGTTTGTCATTTTTTTCCATAGGTGATTTTTACCATAATATCATAGACCATTTTTTAAAATTTGAATATTTTTTACCAAAAATCTTTTGTTGATGTAGTTTTCATTTTTAATATATGGTGGTAATGTACTATTTTTAAAAAAAATAACTTTTATAATACACAAAGGTTTGCCTAATTGGCTTGTTTTGATTTTTTCCTTTTTTTGATGTTAATTAATGAAGTAATGTTAAATGTGCAGTTTTGTTATTCATTTCAAGATTGAAATAAATGCATTCATTACTATTTTATGAAGCTGTCACAGTTGAAAACTTCATTCTAAATAAAAGATATGTCATGTTGATCAATGTCTTTTGAATTAAAAAAGTAACAAATTTCTGAAGGTGTCATCTGCAAACGCAGCTGCTAATGAAGTTCAAAAAAGGGGCAAAGGTACTCCTATTCTATTGTTAAAATTTGTTTCATACTTAGTTACATTTTTTCTTCTTGTGAGTGCTATTTTTTATTATTTAGTGTTCTATAAATAAAATAGGCCACATTTTCTACCAGTTTTGTAAAGTATTGTAGTGTTTTGTTTCTTTTATTATTTGAGCTTCCAGATGTAAATGTCTCTTTAACAAATCTTCCTCATAGCTTTGTACATAGTTTTGTTTTGTAATACAATTGCATGCTAAAATACATTTGACCAAACCTGTGTACATAATCAGTGTATAAAGTTCAAGATGTTTCTTAAAATGTTTCACGGACAGAAAAATAAAAATGAAGTTTTTTTCCTATCTGTGTGTGTGTGCTTCTGTCTTTGTAAAGCCCTAAAGCATTACTTTGATGTTATTCTAAACATCCATCCACCCATTTTCCAACCCGCTGAATCCGAACACAGGGTTACAGGGGTCTGCTGGAGCCAATCCCAGCCAACACAGGGCACAAAACAATCCTGGGCAGGGTGCCAACCCACCGCAGGACACACACAAACACACCCACACACCAAGCACACACTAGGGCCAATTCAGAATCGCCAATCCACCTAACCTGCATGTCTTTGGACTGTGGGAGGAAACTGGAGCGCCCGGAGAAAACCCACGCAGACACGGGGAGAACATGCAAACTCCACGCAGGGAGGACCCGGGAATCGAACCCAGGTCCCCAGATCTCCCAACTGCGAGGCAGCAGCGCTACCCACTGCACCACCATGCCACCCCTATTCTAAACATTTGTTTTTAAAATATGACAGAATGGTCCTCCAATACTTACCATGTAATTGTCCTGGAACATTTCTGGAAAGTGTTTTGTTTGTGCTAAATTTGTTTAAAATTATTTTCTTGGAGAATGTCTTGTGTTTCATCCTACTTAACTGGACATCAAAATTGCACTTTTCTTTCCATCCATTTTATAAACCTAGTTTTTCATTCATAGGTGAATTAGGTTAGTCCTGACAGCATCAGAAACAAGACAAGATCTAGTCCTGGGTGGTATACCGGTTCATCACAAGCCTCACTGACAAATTTTTACACATTGAGCCAAACTGGTGTTGTTAAATAGTATAACCTTTAGTATGCCTTTATCTTAAAGGAGGAAACTCGGGTATCCAGAGAAAAACGTGTGAATATAGGTAGATTAAAAGTCAGTCAGTCAGTCATTCTCCAACCCACTATATCCTAACACAGGGTCACGGGGGTCTGCTGGAGCCAATCCCAGCCAGCCCACCGCAGTAGATTAAAAGTTATATATTATATACAGAACTAAATCCAAGAGCACCACCAGCCACTGCATCACCAGGCTACCCACAACATATTTGTGCTCTGTTAATGTCAAAATTGCTAATTACTGACTGTCAGCATGTAATGTAATAATGATTGTAAACTTTTAGTAGTTCAATTAAATGGAGACAATAACTTGGAACTGCTGTCTAGCAGGTCCTACTTGCTTGTCTGTTAGGAAGTATATATGTTCTCCCTGTATCTGTATAGGCAACTCCTTTCTCCTGTATTAAAAAAAAGAGTATGTCAATCATGAAAAAAAATTCAGAATATTCTATTAATTTTATGTAACTTTACATGGAAAATGTTGGCCATTGAGAAATAGTTGGCAAATACTTAAATAAGAATTGCAAACAGAATGTTCAGTGGGGTGACACAGCCTGGGTGCTCCCCATCTGGAATTTGCATGTTCTCAATGTGGCTCTGTGATTGCCTGGCCCTCATGTATGTGTGTCTGTGTGTTCTCACTGTGATGGACTGGCGCCTTGACCAGGTGTTGTTCTTGCCTTGTACCTGATGACTGCTGGAATAGGCTTCAGCTAGTCCACCACCCAGCCCTGAATGAGAAGATTAAGAAAATGGATGTTCATAATGTAAGTGTATTTTTACAGAACTTCACATGACCTTGGGTAAGCTTTAATATAGCAGCAGGTATTTACAGACAGCCACAGAAAAGCAGATATGTTACTGCCAAATCGGCATTATTACCCTGTATTATTGTGGTTGTGCCATTTAAACAGAAGTCAAAGTAAGATGCTCTCCAGCTGGCTGCATAAACAGTGAGTTTTACAGTACATACACAATTTCAACTGAAATGTGAAACTGCTCAGATTGGAAAGGCTTTTCCCTAAAGCTCTCACCTTCACGATGAGAATTTTGTTTTATTCATCTCACCTTTAGTCTTCTAATATATAAATATTAAATAAGCATATTACGCATTTTCTTTTCCTCATTCAGTAGGCAGTTTTTCTGGATATCATTTTACATGACTGCAGTATTTGCATTTCTGAGGGAACTGAGGTGTGACTGCTTTAATGCAGATGAGCTGATTCAGAATCAAACACCACCACTAGCAGCCGCGAGGTAAACACTTGGCATCTGCCACGGTGAGTTCATGCTTTACTTCTTTAAATCATAATAATAATGACAGCCATTCAAAGACTGTATAGCTAAAATAAAATTGTTCATTTTCAATTGTAAATTTAATAGTGTGGTTTAAGTAGTGGGTTTTTTAAATAGTTCATCAGTTCTGTATATGTTGATTACATTTATACTTTCAATTTAACATTCTCAAACCAATTAATCCAATTCAGATGTCGCGGGGTGCTGGAGCCTATCTTGACAGCACTGAGTACCAATCCATGCGATTTACAGTAGGTATGTAGTAAATTATACTTAATTCATATTTCACAATTAAAATTTATAGTTGATGTTATTGGATATGGTTATTTATAATAGATTTATGAATGGTAAATTGTACCATATATAGCATACTCCTATTAAAGTGATAACAATAAGAGCACTATATAGCATGTCATGTGTACTATGAATAAAATTTGTAAATATTAATGGATAACTGGCAAATGTACAGTTAGTCTTAGTTACAGTAGTACAACCAGTCAGCTCAAATGTGCATTTACAGAGTATCATCATAAATATAAATATTTCTAAAGCACGTTTAACTGAATAAAAAGGTAGTAAAAATATTCACATGTATGTACCTGAAGCAAGTATGTGGTATAATGTATTTTGTCTCTTTATAATATTGCAAAATTATATGACACGGTACTGCCATGATAGGTTCTGACACCCCCACCCCGTATAACCATGAATTGAATTAAACAGGTTTGAGAATATTATTTCATATAAAATGGGTAGTATGGGGGCACAGTGGTTAGCACTGCTGTCTCATGAATCTAGCCTTCTGTGTTCAAAACTCACATCCAGTCAATGTCCTGATGGAGTTTTCATGTTCTCCCTTTGTCTGTGGCTTTCCTTCAGGTTTTCTGGTTTTTCTCTCAAATATTCAAATTTGTGCAGTTTAGGTTAATTAGCAATTCCAAATTGCCCTTGTGATGGACTGACACCCTCTCCTGGGGTGGTTTCTACCCTAATACTGCCAGGATAGAATTTAGTTCCCTGTGACCCAAAATACATCACTTGGAAAGTAATTTATTAAAGAAGGTATTTGTTTTGTGGGTGGCACGGTGGCGCAGTGGGTAGCGCTGCTGCCTCGCAGTTGGGAGACCTGGGGACCCGCGTTCGCTTCCCGGGCCCTCCTTGCGTGGAGTTTGCATGTTCTCCCCGTGTCTGTGTGGGTTTCCTCCGGGCGCTCCGGTTTCTTCCCACAGTCCAAAGACATGCAGGTTAGGTGGATTGGCGATTCTAAATTGGCCCTAGTGTGTGTTTGTGTGTGTCCTGCGGTGGGTTGGCACCCTGCCTGGGATTGGTTCCTGCCCTGTGTTGGCTGGGATTGGCTCCAGCAGACCCCCGTGACCCTGTGTTTGGATTCAGCGGGTTGGAAAATGGATGGTATTTGTTTTTACATTCATACATCACAAAAGTAATATTGGTCTAATAAAGTGGCTATCTGAATTAGCATTGTATATTAAAATAATACTGTTTATAATAACTTTAGTTAATAAGTCATTTAACAAACATTTTGTAATGTGTAACATATTAGTCCATGTACATTCAAATATTTATAAATAGCTCTATATGATAATTTATATATTAGGTCATGTGTTTTTAAATGTTTACAAATAATTTAACAAATGGGCAATTAAAATATTTTATCTATTCAGTAACACATATATGAATGATATCACAACATGAACAATGTGTAGCTGAATAGGAACAAATGTCTTTAAAGATTAATTACACCTACTTTAGTTTATCATATACTAGTTGTTGTACAGTCTGTAAAAGTAGATATTTCATGTCCCTGCCTGCTTTGTAACAGTGAAAGAATGTGTGTATTCATTGTAAAGTACATAACTATGTTCCATGCTAATGTATAGTAAAACATTAATCTAAGAAATAATAACACTGAGATTAATGCACAGACTCCTCCTTAGCAGTGCTGATAAACAACAATTTGAGAAAAGCAAATTTAGAAAGGGATGTGTTATGAATTGTTGACATTAGCTACTCTAAAGTATACTTTGAAAACACAAATAAAAAGTGTATCACTGAGGAGGGAATTCATAGAAATGCTTAATTATTTTTATTCAAACTGTCAAGAAAAGGGAAAGCCTGTCTTAACTTGAAATTGTGGAATAATCAAGTGAGAATTCAGGCTATAGAGGTCAGTGATCTGGTAGAATCAGTGGATCAGAATATGTTTGACAGTGATCTGATACAGATAATCAGCTAAAACAAAAAAATACTATAACTTAACCAAATTTTTTAACAGATGTGGCAATTTTTAAAGCAAACAATCTAAGAAACTCTTATATTTGGAGACAGCTGTGGAGCAGTAGAGCAGATGTAAAATCATGGTCATTGTAAATAAGCAGAGGAGGACATAAGACATGTTGGGATTCCAGATGGAATACCCTGTCTAATTACCAATCATTTGTAATGCAAAGAAAGGAAGATTAAACAAAGTGCCAAAACATTCACTTTTGCTTCAGCTGTGCTTCTGTTCTTTTATGTTGTCTGGGGATGAGGCCTTGGTCGACCCGTAAGTGTCATCAGTTGTCTTCCTCCTCTTTACCCCTTCTGTCTTTTCCTTGAAATCAATCTCTACAAGATACTCGCGATGCTTGCATAATTCACATCACACATTGTTAAAATTTATGCTAAATGTTAGAAGTTATAGGTTGCCACCATCGAAATGTTTAAAGTAGGTCTGGGAAAGTTAACACATTAATTTTTGCAATTAATGTGGCCAGTTTAACACATTAAAAATGTTGTCTCATCCAGTGCAGGCAATGAGGTGATCGCCTCAAACTGGTGTTCATTTTCTTGATTTATACATGCTAACATAGATGCAGAGGAGTGGGACGAAAGGGGGGAGGCAGTTATGGCAGTCCTGGTGAAATGCTAGAGAAAAATTGCAGAGATAAAAAATTTTTTTTTTTTTTTTTTTTTTAATTTCGCATTTCTGTAAGTAGATCGAATCAATGTCATACCATCTAAGTGCAAAAGAAGTTATCCTTGAGTGGCACTAAAACCAAAATAAGTCTCTTTTACCTCTGTATTTAACTCGGCGGTCTGTGAGGTAGCTTGCAGTGCTGACTGCCCTAATATAATGGCAAAATTCTATGAAACAGAAGTGTAATGATTATCTCTACCCATTATTCCAGTGTGCAGTGTCTTTGCTAATTTATGCAAAGAACACAACATAACCGTCCCAGTAATGCACAGTGTCAGTGAGACAGCAGACACAGAGATCTTTTTTAGCGGTGTCAGGAGCAATGGTGTAGGTACAGCGTGTTTTCCAGCCATTTTTCTGAGATGGCACACTTTTTATAACCCACAAAATCCCAAGGCAAACCATGATTCTACCAACTACAAAAGCATTAAATGTCATACACGTGCTAAACTGTGCAAAGGGTCTTGACTACTGGAGATGTTGTCAAAAAAAATCAGTTTGGAGATTGGCGCTTGCAGACACAGCACTTAGTGAGCACTTGTATACCCTCTGTCCTTTGGCCCTGTGGGAGTCCTTGGTGAACACACACCCTGGCAGCTGGACCCCTGACACATCTCCTGGCTGCTACAGTGCACTCTGAGTGCTGTGTCTGCAAAACATCAATCATGGAGCTGCTTTTATGTTGACTTCTCCAGGTAGTCCAGTCCTTCTCAGACAGGTCTCAACCACTTGAGGAGTGTAGGGGCACTACACTGTTATTTCCACAATGCACCACTTTTGTAGAGTATAATTATCAAGTCATTGATAATGATGAACAAATGAGGATGGCATTGGTGCAGTTTTAACACAATTTTATTGTATTCTCATTTAGGAGATGCTTATACTTTGAATTAAGTCAGTCTTCAGCAGTGCATTCAAAATCTAACTTCTCACCAGGACATCATTGTTACTCAAGAATTGATTATGTCTTTATAGATAGCAATTTGTTGCCCATAATCAAATCCTGCAAGTACAACGCTCCAACCACACCCCTCTGATCAGAGCTCAAATCATTATGCCCCACTTACTCATCTCGCAGCTGGTGTCTTAACCCCCTGTTATTAGCTGACGAAAACTATACAGAATTTATATCCAAGCAAATTGATTTTTTTAGAGACAAACACATCCTCAATGGTCTCTGCAGGAATACTCTGGGAAACTCTGAAGACATTTTTTGAGGACAGATTATTTCATATCTCTCCCACAAAAATAAATTGGAAACCAAGAAGGCATCAGAATCAATCAGTGAAATTACCAGAATAGATCAAGAACACTCCAGGTTTATAGGAAAAGACAGGCTTTGTAATCAGAACGCAACCTTGACAACAAATGAAATGGAACAACTCATTTTAAATTGTGACATCATTACTGTGAACACGGAGAGAAGGCTAATAAGATCTTAGCGTAACAAATTCAGATGCAGGAAGTTTGCCATGTAATATCAGAAATTACCAACACAAATGGAGACAAAATCATTGACCTTAAAAATTAAATGCATACCTTTAGAGACTATCTTAAGTCCTTATATTCTACTCAGTTTACAGAAGACCAGACACAATCTAATGCATTTTTTGATGCATTACAGATACCACAACTAGATACCCTCAGTGCAAAGGGATTGGATAAACCTCTGCCACTCTCAGAATTACTAGATGCTATAAACTCACTTCAGAGTGGGAAAGAAGCAGGCTCTGATGGCTACCCTTCTGAATTTTATTTAAAAAAAAAAATTAAGTTAGATCCCCTTTTATTAGCAACATTTATAGAAGCCAGAGACAATAAAATTGGAAAGGACACCACAAAAAGGTTTGAGGTAGCCACTCCATATACTCGAAGACTTGGTAGAGCAAAGAGGGAAAAAAAGAACAATATCTCTTTACAGGGCTGATTCCAGAACTGAAGTGATTTGAAAACATACAAAATGGATTTTTTAAAACTGGTAATTGGAAGTGATGTCAGCAGGGCCGGAAATGGAAGTAACATCATTATATCTGGAACCAGAAGTGGCATCATCGGGCTTGGGGGGTTTGGGTGTAACCAGAGGTGTCGTCATTGAGCCCAGGCTGAATATCCCATAGTTGGTCAGCAAAAGAAAGAGAAAGGATCAGTGCACTCTGCCAACCCCTGGTCCAGCATGGCCCTTTTGGCCCGAACATATGTGCATGGATCAAACTACTGTATATCAGTCCAGAAGCTTCAGTTTGTAGTAACATTATTTCAGAGTACTTCATACTGGAAAGTGCTACTAGACAAGGATGCCTCTTGTCACCACTGCTATTTACAATCACCATTGAGCCATTGGCTGTTTACTTTTAAAGTGCATCTGAGATAAAGGGTTATTTTCATACGAGGACTGGTCATACAAAAATGTTAAAAAAAAATAAACCAAGTTTTCCCTCCGAGAGATGCTTTGGAGACCAGGGGTGAACGGTCCAGGGGTAAACGGACATGTGCTACTGCAGGTAGTATGGACTCAAAAACAGTTGCCCACTTGTGATCCTGGACGTGATTGTGGAAGGACAGGGAGCAAACACTCATTTTCTGACAGCTATAAATTACCTCAAATATATAAGGCCAAAAAAATTAAGTTTTTACTTTTAAATTATTTTAGATTATTGACCTCCTTAGTGTTACATTTTTTTCTCAAAAATAAAAAAAACGTAAAAAGCATTGCATTTTTTTTCTTGAAAAATTACATCTTTATTAAATCTCATCTTTCTAATGTAAAACAAGCAAAATACTAAAAGTACAAAGAATTGTAGAAAGTATTATAATAAATAATAATAATAATCTGTCTATTATAAAAGGTAATCCTGGGACAAGACTTTCTCGGAGATAATTTCAGCTCCTGCGAGAGATAATTTCAGGTCGTGAGACAAGACTTTTTGCCAAGAGATTTTGACAAGTCCTGCCCTCTTCTCAAACATTTACAAACCCCGCCCACGGTCTAATCACTTCTCATTCGTGTGAATGCTATTGTCAGACACAGTTCCTGTGCTCTCAGCTCGAAGCGGGATCAGAAATAAAAGACAAAGAGTAGAAGACAAAGTAGAACATTGTAAAGAGGTTCAAAAACATTGGTGTGATACACATGCAGAGCAGGTTAGAGATTATGAAAGTGCTAAAATTCAAAAGTCTCAAAAAACTGATAGTAAAGATCACATTAGCACTAAAAAACAGAAATTATTACTCAATGAAATAACGGAACAGTGAAAAGAGATCAAATATATGGACATACCATAGATGATATGACAGAAGTATGTAGATATTGTTTGGCTTTAAACTTTAAGTTGGAAACTTGTAGATCGTCTAATTCATGTTGCTGTGAGGGAAAAGTAGTGTTTCTTCCCAATAAACAGGTGTATCCTCGAGAATTGAAAGATTTGTTGTTTGGTAAAAGTGAAATCCACATACGCGAGCGGCTGGTTAGCAAACAAAGTGAGCAGGGGGCAAAGCCCCCTAGAAAAAATAATAATGTTATGAACAGCATGCTGCACATGTCACTTTTGGATTCACCAGTATCACTTCTGCTTTCTCTGACTGTTTCAATTTCACTGCCTGAAGACAGATTCACTTCATCATCACTGCCGATGAGAGGCGTTTCTTATGAGACACCATTATGAGGCTGGAGAAGACGTGTCTACATTGTTGCCTGGGTTTATGCAAGATATGCCTATCCCGTTGCCCGAGTAACACTTGTCACTAATGCTGTTGGTGCTTTTACAGCTCGAGTAAAACTTGGGTCTTATGCTACACGTGTCTGTACCTTTGCCCGAGTGACACTCTGGGCTAACACTTTTAGCGCTGTTTTTACAGCCCAAGTGACACTTGGATCTAACTTTAAGAGGCTTAATGAATTATTTCCAAATTCAAAATTCAAAAACTCAAAGGTCAAAATTCAAGATTCTAAATTCTATATGAGGAGAAAATAAAACAACATAGAACTTGGATAATTAACGAAAAAGTGATGAAATGGACAAAATCTAAAATTCTAAATCCTTATAATCATGTGATACAAGTAAAAATTTAAGCTGAACAACAAAAGCTGGAAAGTGTCCTAATGTCACAGCAAAGTAGCTGTGGCAGCAGGTAACTTAAAAAGGGCTGATTCGATCAAGGCATCTCCTGAATTCTCCAGTTAACTAGAGATGTGCTAAGGGAGGGAAGACGAACAAGACAAAATGTTACATAAGCTCAAACTCTGGAATGAGGATAAATAACAAAAATGGCATTAGCAGGAAAACAAAATTGCAAACCTAATACTCACAGGAAGAGAATCCAGGATTTGGGAGTTAAGGAAGTGGGCTTTGCTTTGGTGCTGTGGAGGGTAAGTGAGTGACCCAAACCAAGTGAAACTTTAATTGCAGGCCTCGAGGTGTAGTAGTCTTATTGTTTTGCATTTATTCATTTTGTATTCTTTGTTCTCCTTTTATTCTACCCCCTCCTTTATTATTTTAAGTTAATCAGGGCACATTTTTTTAACCTTTTTCCTTCTTTTTTTTAACATGTTGTTCCTACTATATAGTTTATTTATTTTTCATTTTTTACATTTTGTTCCCTACACTATGAGACATGTAGTTTCTTTGATTCCCTCAGTGAGGTAAAAATGAGAAATAAACGGCCACACAATGGTTGATCCTAGTAAAGAAATACTAACATTGAAGTCATTTATTGTGAAAGCAGAATGAACTGAACCAGGAAGTCTCTTGGTATTTAAATGTCGAGATTACGTACTTGATAGCATTTCAAGCTTAAACAAACAAAAAAGGAACAATATACTAATAATACCATAGCTCAATTTTGGCATTTAAACTACAAGGTCTTGTTGTTAAAGTTGTCAGTCGATGATTATCCCACTAACAAATGACTGCATTTCCTAGGAAATTTTCTTTTATTGCCAGATGGCTGAGTAAAAACAAATATTATCAAGTGTTCAACAAGTGATCACCTGAAAGTCACAAGCTTATGTTTTATTTTTTAATCACAATGATGACCTTTCATCTCCTGTGCATTCAAGGAATGTTTAAATGATTGATAAGATTTAGCTTGTTAAAATTGCTTTCTTAGAATGTGACGGCTGTCATGTCAGTGAAATGTTTACACAAAAGAAGCACTAAGTACCTTTTGTTAAAAAAAAAACAAGTTTTTTTGTCAGTAAAAATGCATTTTGTGGTAAAGACTTTAATCTGGTTGCGTGCTCCAAACATTGAAGACTGCTTCTCACATTTGATGGATTTTTATTGTACTGACTGGCCATGTCATGTAACATAACATAATATTCTCAAGCTTTCTTAATCCATGTCAGGGTCACTAGGGGCTGTAGTGTACCCTGGCAGCATTGGGGGCATGGCAGAGACCGTCCCTGGACAGGCTTCCAGTCCATCATGAGACTCACTCACTCACACACACTCTTTCACACAGTGCCCGACTAATCCATTGTAGGACCCATTCTCACACATTCACAGACACATACAAAGCCAATTTGGAATGTCCAGTTAACCAAACTGGCATATCTTTGGGATGTGGAAGAAAAAACAGAATACCCAGAGAAAAGCCCAAGGGAGAACACACAGATTACACACAGATAACAACAAGGTGTGGGATTTAAAATTAGGACACTAGGTCTGTGCACTACAGTGCTACCCTGGACTTGTTACATTAAATGCTTAAGTTTGTCCAGTTACAAATATTGACAACATTTAACTTTTATCCTGCTTTTTATTTAATGTGTTAGACATACACTGTGTTTTTTTTCTTATGTAACATTTTGAGCATCAAACTACCAAATCTCCTCTTGATTCAAATGTGGACAACAAGGTGTTTTAACATGAACACATTTAATGAATATGGAGGTGTGAGACAAGGATAGTCTGAATGGCCAAACTTAAAATAAAATAAAATCTATATATATATAATTCACTAAGTCACTGGCAAGCAAGACGCACGCAAGACAGAGCCACGCCCTCCAACTCACAGAGCCCTGCCCACCAACAATTCACTAAGCAGCCAACCATGGCACGCAAGACAGAGACCATGGGATATGCATGACAGAGCCCCGCCCACCAACTCTAACCCTCCTCCCGCGTCATGGGATACGCACAACAGAGCTCCGCCCGCCAACTCTAACCCTCCTCCCGAGTCCACCCTCGCTCTCGAGGCATGCACACTGCCTGCTCATGTGCCAGCAAGCAACACCTCATCAAACACTGCCTCAGTCGCTGGTATAGTCCACATGCACCTCTGAGCCACGTTGACTTTTCATTGTTCTTTTCGGTTCCGGCTGCTTTTCTATATATAATCCACCAAGTCACCCAAGAATGGGATACACGCGCACTCAAGACAGAGCCCCGCCCGCCATCTCTAACCCTCCTCCCGCGTTCATGGGGTACGCACGACAGAGCCCCACCTGCCAACTCTAACCCTCCTCCTGAGTCGCTTTCTCCCGCGTCCACCCTCGCTCTCGAGGCATGCGCACTGCCTGCTCATGTGCCCGCCCCCAACTCCTCACCTGAGTCGCTTTCATCTGTGTAC
The DNA here is from genome assembly GCF_900747795.2 of Erpetoichthys calabaricus. NCBI lineage: Eukaryota > Metazoa > Chordata > Cladistia > Polypteriformes > Polypteridae > Erpetoichthys > Erpetoichthys calabaricus. Next base: position 58,629,803 of record NC_041405.2, on the reverse strand, counting down.
AGTCCACATGCACCTGTGAGTCACGTTGACTGTTCATTTTTCAAACACATCCTGAGTTGCTTTGGTCTGTGCTACGGTCCACATGCACCTCTGAGCTACGTTGACTGTTCATTTTCCTAACATGGCCACCGCTTCACATGTATTTCATGGAAACAACTCTTCTTTCAATGTTATACAAATTCCTGCATCAGGTAACAGCACTTGCAATGAGATTTTGTTGCTGCAACTAGACAAAATGCTACGACAGGTTAATCCCTTCACTAAATCTTACATGCAAATGCATGACATTATCACTCACAGTAACCCTGTTGCTGCTGTACGAATAATATTCATGGAAAATCCAACTCTGGATATGAGAAGGTATAACGCCCCGTCCTGTCAAACTGATGTTGCTGCTATCTTTGTAGGTGAAGACGGGGAACCTCCTGCACAACGTGACATTTGCATATACCCATGGGGAGATGCTTGCAAGCGTATCTCTGAACTAAATATGAACTGTGACCCCATGGTTTATCCACTGCTATTCCCTTATGGAGATGCAGGCTGGCACATACAGTTGACCCATGTTGAGGAAAAGCGAACCGCAAAAAGAACACGAGTCACGCAGCTCCAATTTTATGCTTACAGGCTTGCCATGAGAACTGCATTTAGCGACATCGACTTATCAACTGTGACTCCGGAACAACTCGGTACACGAGCTATATTAAGTGTCATCAACGAAGACTCGCTACACCTTAACGAACAAGTTCTGAAACTTATCCCTACCGATGAAGTAACTTTCACCAGCATTGACTCCATCGTCACAGACGATCCCGCAGATCAAGTTTCACTGGCATGCCTCCGCATAAACTCTAACCCTCCTCCCGCGTCATGGGATACGCACGACAGAGTACCCGCCCGCCAACTCTAACCCTCCTCCCACTTCCATTACCTTCACATTGTTTTCCTTTTATTTCTGATCCCGTTCAACAACTATATGGCGACATCGACTTCTCAACTGCGACTCCGGAAAAACTCAGTTTGCGAGCTATATTAAGCGTCACCAACGAAGACTCGCTACACCTTAATGAACAAGTACTGAAACTTATCCCTACCGATGAAGTAATTTTCACCAGCGTTGACTCCATCGTCACAGACGATCCCGCAGATCAAGTTTCATTCCCCGAAGAATTTCTTAACAGTCTTACTCCCACTGGCATGCCTCCGCATAAACTCAAAATTAAAATAGGTTCAGTCGTCATGCTTCTCAGAAACCTCATGCCAGCAAGAAATCTCTGTAATGGCACTAGACTGACTGTTACCCGCATTCACCGCAATGTACTGGAGTGTAAAACTATCGCAGCTCCTACCTCACAAACTGTCCTTATTCCCCGGATATCCCTGACCCCATCAGATTCAAATTTGCCTTTTACTTTTACATGCAGACAATTTCCTGTTAGATTGGCCTTTGCAATGACAATTAATTAGGCATAGGGTCAAACTTTCAAAAAGATATGCCTGTATCTGCCACAACCAGTTTTCAGTCACAGACAATTATATGTTGCTCTCTCCAGAGTTCCATCTTTTCATTCACTCACAGTCGTATCCTCAAACCCACCCCATTTGGAAAACTGTGTCTTTCAGGAAGTGTTCACCCATCAATAAATAATTATGCGGCATACGCCGCGGGTTGGCTAGTACAATTTATTTTTGTATAGCCCAAAATCACACAAGAAGTGCCGCAACGGGCTTTAACAGGCACAGCCTCTTGACAGCCCCCCCAGCCTTGAAGACAAGGAAAACCTCCCAAAAAAACACTTGTAGGGAAAAAATGGAAGAAACCTTGGGAAAGGCAGTTCAAAGAGAGACCCCTTTCCAGGTAGGTTGGCTGTGCATTGTGTGTCAAAAAGAAGAGGGTCAATACAATACAATACACAGAACAGAACAAATCCTCAGTACAGTATAAAAATAAAAATTTTACCAGTACGGAGCAGAATTTAACAGTAGATGATGTCACATAATATGATTTGGATTTGTTTAGAGTCCTGGAGACCTCAACCATTAAGCTGCCTCCCCCATTTGGCCTTTCCACAGCTGAAACATTGCTTGGTCAGCCAATCCGATGAAAGGACCCCTCTACCCCACAATTCCTGCGATCCTCCATCAGGGATGACTTTACCTTAGGCAGGCAAAACAACTTGGCAGGTGAGCCGTTGCACCAAGTGAAACGTTTGAGTACCGAGAAGAGAAACAGAATAGGTGAGAGTTAGTAACATTATAAGCAGCCAATGATTAGGTTCAATGTCATAGAGAGACACAACCTATCCTATTTGGCACACATGGCAAATGTGTAGTGGAAGGAATTTTCCATTTTAATTTGCCCACTCGGTCTGTGCATAAGCCATGACTCTATCCTTATGCCCTGCACAGAAGCCCACTGAGTTTCTCTGTTTCTCCAATTCGTCCCACATTTTATATGTTAAGCTATTCATTCTCTAACACTGTTATTCTGTTTAAGACCATGGGAAGCCAGTGCCAAATCTAGGCAGCAATGAGGGCAGACAGGAATCAAGCATGGACAGGAGTAACACTCCATTGCAGGGCACATTCAAAGTGACCCATCTGGAATTGCCAATCAAGTTGATATTTAACTGTTTGGATATGGGAGGAAAACTAACACAGAACCATGGGCAATGTACAAGCTCCACACAGTGTCCAGGCCTGGAGTTTGAAGCCAGAATGCTTAGTCTCGAGGCAGTATCACTAACCTATGTAACATATAAACACTGCGGCAGACGGCCAGGGTCTGACTGAGAGATAAACAGAAAATAAGGTAAAGTAAAGAAAGGAAAGTGTGTGATTAGGCTCTTGGGGACACTGTATATAAATAAATTCACGTGAGCTTTTTGGACTTGTGCCTCTTGCGTCTGTCTGTGTCGTATTAGCATGTTATAGCGCCATCTATCTTCCATAACACGTATAATCCATTTTTTTCTCAGTAATGTACCACCAAATTTCTAATAAATAAAAGTTTGAATAGCCTCTTCTACTTGGCCTTCAGCAGGGATTAAGGAAAGATTTCACCCTTGGAAGACGTCAGTTGAAATTTGGTTCCAATTCCTGCAGAAAGATATGTTGTACTACCAATAGATTGTCAAGGGAAAAATTGTGAATGATCAGGAAATGAAAAGGCCAAAAATCAAAGTCAAAATGGTCAGAGGTCAAAACCAAAATAATGCTTAATTTGAAAAATTGTCAAAATATTTGTAGAAATGGACAAAAATAACAATAATAACATGTATGTAGAACATTTTCATAGTTGAAAGTAACTCACAGTGCTTTACAATAATACAGTAGATAATCAGTATTCAAAAAGAAAGTAAAAAACAAAAGAACAATTATTTATAAATATATGTACAGTCAAAGTAAAAAGTATGTGAACCCCTTGGAATCATCTGTATTTATGTCTAATTACCATATAAAACATGGTCGTTTCTTCATGTCAGTCACAATAATGAACAAACACAGTCTCCTATAACTAAAGATAAATAGATTTTCAGAGAATTTTTGACCATATTGAATAAATCATTCAAACTGTGAAACTGAAGTTTGGAAAAAGTAAATGAACCCTAAGCTAATGACTTTTCAAAAAGCTCATTGCAGTCAGAATGTAGCATACCTGGAGTCCATTTAATGAAACAAGTTCAGAGGTGTGGCCTAGAATTACTTTGATTGATAAAAAACATTATAAAGTTTGAGTTTGAGCTTTTGACAAGAAGCATATCCAGATGGGAATCATGCCTCACACGAAAGAGCTGTCTGAAGAGCTACGATCGAGAATTGTTCATCTACATAAGGCTGGAAAGGGTTACAAGGTAATCTCAAAGATTTTAGATATTCATCAGTCTACTGTTAGGCAAGCTGTCTATAAATGGAAACAATTTGGTATTGTGGCTACTCTGCCTAGAAGTGGGTGCCCTGCCAAGATGACCCCAAGAGCACAATGCAAAGCCAGCAATGAGGTAAAGAAGAACCCAAGAGTGACAGCAAAGGACTTGAAGAAGTCATTAGAACTGGCTAACATCTCTGTTCATAAGTCAACTATATGCAAAACATTGAACAACAAAGGAGTCCATGGCAGAACAAACAGTAACATTGCTGAACACCTGACGTTTGTGAAAGAGCACTTGGACACTCAACAACGGTACTGGGAAAATGTTTTGTGGAGTGATGAAACCAAAATTGAACTATTTGGGTGGACTTCATTTGGCATAAAAAGGGCCCTGCATATCAACATCAAAACATCATCCCTACAGTAAAGTATGGTGAAGAGAACATCATAATTTGGGCCTGCTTTGCTGCATCAGGGCCTGGACAGCTTGCCATCATTGAGGGGAAAATGAATTCACAAGTTTATCAACAAATTCTCCAGGATAATGTGAGGGTGTCTGTCCATCAACTTAAGCTCAGAAGAGGCTCAGTGATGCAACAGGACAATGAACCCAAACATCGCAGGCAAATCCACATCACAATGGCTTCAGAAGAACAAACTCTGCCTTTTGGAGTGGCCCAGTCGGAGCCCAGATCTCAGTCCCATTGAGATGCTGTGGAATGACTTGAAGAGAGCCATACACAGAAGACAACCAAAGAATATGGAAGAATTAAGGCAGTTCTGCAGGGAAGAATGGGCTCAGATTCCCCCCGCACAATGTGCAGGTTTGATCTGCAGTTACAGGAAGCGCCTGGTTGAGGTCGTTGCTGACAAAGGAGGGTCATCCAGTTATTAAATCCTAAGGTTCACTTACTTTTTCCTCTACCACTGTGAATGTTGAATGCGTTTGTAAAATAAAGACATGAAAGAGTGGAATTTTTGTGTTTCATTGGCTTAAACTCATTGTCTATATCATACCTGTGACTTAGATGAAGATCAGATCACTTTTAATGACCAATTCATGCAGTAAACCAGATAATTCCAAAGGGTTCACATACTTTTTACTTTGTATATAAAACAGTAGTAATGAGAAACAAAATGTCCAGCTTAATGCTACAGTCAGAAGACAGTGAAAAAAGAGGGAAAATAAAAACCTCACCTGGAAGAATATAAACTTCTAAGGGTTCCAAAGTCAAAAGACCTCCCAGCCCCCTCTATTCTGCAAAACACAAATATGTCACCATTAGCAGGATTGAAGTGAACTTGTTCTTGATTGTATCCTATGCAGTTCTGAAGGGTCTATGTCAGGGCTATACAATTACAAATTCAGTTGGGCCAGATTTCCAAACCAAGAAATTTAGCTGGGCCCGATATTTTCAGCGGCTGGTAAGCAACGGGTAATGACAAATTTTAAACCAACATAACTGAATGTATTGAAAAACAACAAAAGTTTATTCATTGTTTCCCTTTTAAATTTGGTCACATCTGACACAGGCACATCAAAAAATGTATAAATAATAATACAAAAGTTGTAACTGAACAGAATCTGAGATAGTAGTAATACTTTTTTCTACTTTTGAAACATTGCAAACTTTAAATTAAGGATATTTGAATACATTTAGGTCACACTATGTAGAAATGACAACACTTTTTATACATAGTCTTTTTCAGGGCACCATAATGTTTGGGACACAGCAATGGCAGGTATATTAAAGCAGTCATATTTATTTGTTGCATATCCTTGACATGCAATAACTGCTTGAAGTCTGCGATTCATGGACATCACCAGGTGCTGAGGATCTTCTCTTAAGGTTTCTTTTCAGCATATGAAAGGCATGTTCAACTGGATTTAAATCATGTGACTGGCTTGGCCACTCAAGAAGTTTCCATATTTTACCTTTGAAAAACTGCTATGTTGCCTCAGCAGTATGTTTGGGGTCTTTATCTTGTAGTTGGATGAAGCACAGTCCATGAGTTTGGAGGCATTTACTGGAATGTGAGGAAATAAGATGTTTCTATACACCTCACAATTCATTGTGCAACTGCTGTCAGCAGTAATATCATCAATGAAGATAAGTGTGCCAGTACCTATGGCAGCCATACATGCTTAAACCATAACACTCCCACCACCACCTTTAACAGATGGGCAGTTCCTTTTTGTCTGCATACTTTGCTCTTGCCATCACTGTTTTCAGGTTTATTTTTGTCTCACCTGTCCACAAGACCCTTTTTCCAGAATTCTGCAGGCTTTTGTAAGTAGTTTTTCGCAAACTGGCCATCTAGTTTTTGTGGCTAACTAGTGGTTTGCATCTTGCAGTGTGAGCTCCATTCATGAAGTCTTCTGCAGATAGTCATCTCTGACACATACACATCTGCCTCCTGAAGACTGTTTCTGGTCTGTCAGACAGGTGTTTGGGGCTTTTTCTATACCGTAGAGAGGATTTTTCTGTTGTCAACAATGGATGTCTTCATTGGACTACCAGTCCCTTTGCGATTACTGTAATCCTGAGGTTTTACCGATGTCTCTAATGGTTTTATTTTTGTTTGTCAGTCCAATAATGGCTTCTTTGACTTTGTCTAGCACAGCTCTTGTTTTCATGTTGAACCATGGCAACTGCAGACTTCAGAACATAGAAGCAAGTCGAGGTATCTTATGCCTGCACTAATGAAGTAATGAAAAACAATTGAGTAATCACAAACAACTGTTTGTTGAAAAAAGTGTTGTCATTTCTACGTGGTCTGACTGAAATATATGTAAATACCCTTAAATGTAAGTCAGCAATGTGCACTTTAATCACGTCTGAATTGTTTGATTTGTAAGGACTTTAGGACAGGAGGTCATACTTTATAGTTCTCATAATGACACTTTCAGCAGCATTTTGAATTAACTGAAGGCTGCCTATACTGTGAAATGGGTTGAGCAGCCTATGAATTAAGCATTGCAGTAGTCAGTTCTGCTAGAAAAACAAATGCATGAATTAATTTCTCAGTTTCTCTCATATTTAAAAATTATCATAGTTTTCCAATATTTTAAGATGGAAAATTGGTTTTAGATGGTGTTGTAATATGTGATTAAAATATAGACTGGGGTCAAAGATAACCCTTAAGTTCCATTCTGATTCAGTAAAACTAATGTTTAGGCCTACTGGGCTAGAAATGACAGGACATTGCGGTCTGTATCATCCCTCACAAATTAATATACTCATATATATATATATATATATATATATATATATATATATATATATATATATATAAGCGAAGGTCTGTGATTTGCATATTTGTAGCTGGAAATCCACAAAGGGAGAAAATGAATCATGTATCTTAAAATAGTTTTTTATTCATTTAACTGTAACTCAGTACACACCGAAGCTTTGGATACGCTACATTGACAACACATTTAAGTGACTAGCTAAATGATTTTTATACCAACATCAATCCAATATTCCCTGTGATCCAGTTTACTATGGAAAAACAAATAAACTGCTGCATCAATTTCTTGGACATATCCATTGAAAGAGGTAACAACGCCACACTGATTGCAGGTGTTTATCATAAGGAATGTTATGCAGACAAAATGTTACACTTTGCTAGCAATCACCCTTCATCACATAAATGGAGCTGCATTAAAACACTATTCAGAAGAGTTCACACCCATTGTAATACCAAGGAGACTTAAAAAAAACTAAAGTTGTTACCATTTCCAACTGTTCACATCAAACAGCTACCTAAAGACATTCATCAGACAATGCTTACATAGGAGACGCCAGAGACCCCAGCAGACAATTGACTCGAACCTTGACCCCCCATCCCACCTGGTATTTGAAGGTACAGCACGTATCCCGCTCAGATTATGCATTAGAGTAGCACACAAACCTACAAACATACTGCGCACAGTTCTTTTTCATGCTCTTTTTCACTCCACTTACTGTAAAGGGGCACGATGTCAGACAGGTGCTCCTGGCAGTGAACCCCAAGAAGGCTGCCGGGCCAGATGGAGTGCCTGATAGGGTGCTCAGAGCGTGTGCCCACCAACTCACGTTTATCTTCACCAAAATCTTCAACCTCTCCCTAGCCCAGGCAGTCGTTCTGCCCTGCCTAAAATCAGCCACAGTCATTCCAGTGCCAAAGAAGTTTCCCATCACCAGCCTAAATGATTATCGCCCTGTGGCCCTCACTCTGGTAATCATGAAGTGCTTCGAGAGACTGGTTCTCCAGCACACCAAGGACTATTTCCCCCAAGACTTCGATCCCTACCAATTCTCATATCGCACGAACAGATCCACAGAAGATACCATCGCCGTAGCTCTCCACTCTGTGCTGAGCCATCTAGAGCAGCAGCAGAGCTATGTCCGGATGCTCTTTGTGGATTACAGCTCAGCTTTTAATACAATCATTCCTGACATTCTCATCACCAAACTGGTCACTCTTGGCCTCCCCCCCTCTCACATGTGTCTGGATAAAAGACTTTCTTACCAACCGGCTCCAGACTGTGAGACTCGGCCCTCACCACTCCTCCATTCGCACACAAGGCTGTGTGCTGAGCCCCCTTCTGTATTGTCTCTACACGTACGACTGCAGTCCGGCCCACAACAACAACCTCATCGTCAAGTTTGCTGACGACACCACAGTGGTCGGACTCATCTCAAAGGGAGATGAGGCAGCTTACAGAGAGGAGGTCCTGAAGTTGACAGCCTGGTGTTCAAAGAACAATCTGGCTCTGAACACCAGGAAAACCAAGGAGATCATTGTCGACTTCAGGAGGCACAGCACTGACTTAGCCCCCCTTTACATCAACGGCGAGTGTGTGGAGAGGGTCCATACCTTCCGGTTTCTCTGCGTCCTTATCTCTGCTGACATCTCCTGGACAGACAACATCACAGCAGTCATCAAGAAGGCTCAGCAGCGGTTTCACTTCCTGAGGGTCCTCAGAAAGCACAACCTGGACTCCAACCTGCTACTAACCTTCTACCGCTCGTCCATTGAGAGCCTGCTGATGTACTGTATCACAGTATGGTACGGCAGCTGCACCGTGGCAGACAGGGAGAGGCTTCAGAGTGTAGTAAAGGCAGCACAGAATATCATCGGCTGCCCTCTCCCCTCCCTGATGGACATTTACACCTCCCGCTGCCTCAGCAGAGCAAAAAACATCATCAAGGACAGCTCCCACCCTGACTCTGATCTGTTTGACCTGTTGCCTTCAGGGAGGCGCTACAGGTGCATCACAACAAGGACAAACGGACTCAAGAACAGTTTTTTCCCAAAAGCCATAACCATTCTAAACTCACACATGCACTGACTACACAGTCTAACCCCCCAACCCCTGGACTTCCTTCTATCCATCAACTGTGCAATATCCAATATCTAAATAGTACTGAATAATAACTGTGCAATATCTGTATACTGTACAATATCATTACCCTCAGGGTCCAACATCCACTACTCACTGCACATGATCATCATTATTGTGCAATATTTAAATTATGTGCAATTTAACAAAAAGTCATAGATTGAAAGGTAACAGTATAATAGAACATAATAAATAAGTACAATTATGTGAATAAAGTAGAATTAAGTGTTAAGGTGCAATAGTGTAGTAATTATTGTGCAAAACCAAAGTTAGACTGGTGCATAGTTAAATGAGGCAGTTTGTTTGTTTGCGCTACTGCAATCTTTACTTTCTTTGTTTATATTTTCTAATTTTCCTACTTTCATATCCTTTAACCTTCTCCACATGTGTATGGTGCCGTTTTTTTTTTTTTTGAGCCTTTCTAATTTTCCTGGTTTCATAATCTCTAACCTGCTCTGCATGTGTTTAGCATCAACGTTTGCAAATGTCTTTATGAAGTTCTACTTTCTTTTACTCATTGTCTTTTAATTCTGAGCCGGATTGGACGTGCTTTTTTTTCAATTCCACTTGCTTTCCTTATTTTCTGAATTTGCACCTCGATTATTCTTTTTTTGCTCTTTTTTCTGTCCAACGCATTTGAGTCTCTTTTCTCCGCGCTGCTTTCTTCTTCGCTTAGATGTCGACATTTAATTTATAACGTACCTTATACGCTTTATATGCGCTGAGAGCCCTGGATCTGTGTGTGCTCAAATCCTTCACAAGACTGAATGTTTTGCTGCCTATTGTCCTATTTGATAGACTGTAAGTAGGGCGTGTCTTTGGTCTCGCGGGTCTTTAAAATGTCTTACGAGAAGATCACGTATCGTAGACTTGCTTTTTGCTTTCCAGGACAGGATTTTTTTTTATAATATATAAATGTATATATATATATATATATATATATATATATATATATATATATATATATATATATATATATATATATAAATATATATATATAAATGTATATATATATATATATATATATATATATATATATATATATATATATATATATTATATATATATATATGTGTGTGTGTATATATGTGTATATATATAGATGGGAGGTGTGGAGTAGCTGATAAGGAGTTGAGACTCAGATGTGATGCACAGTAAAGTTCCCCTACTCATTTGCAACAAGGGGCTGTGTCAAACTATGTCTTTTGTTTAAATCTGTGTGATACCTCACCTCTTTCTGTCTTTGGGTAATGCTGCAGATCTAGTTGTAACTGCAAGAGGATATGGGTTAGTCCAAATAGCATGGAGGCTATGGGACTGAACTTCAAGAAACTTAACTGAGCACCACTTCAGTAAGTGGGAAACTGATGCAGATGAGTCTCAGAAAGTGTGCCACTGTACACCTGATAGAATAAAACAGTTATCAGTCATATGACAGTGGTATTTGGATTGTACAGCTTTTATTAATATGAGTGGGTTATGTGATTATCACAAGAATAGAAGCAAACTGGAGAGCCTTATCTCCTGATCAAACCCCCATCTTCTTAGGGATAGATAGATAGATAGATAGATAGATAGATAGATAGATAGATAGATAGATAGATAGATAGATAGATAGATAGATAGATAGATAGATAGATAGATAGATAGATAGATAGATAGATAGATAGATAGATAGATAGATAGATAGATAGATAGTGCCTGTCACTCCGCCACAGATGTCAAACTGTCTAGCTCAATGCCTACAATAGAGCCTGCCTTCCTCATTAGTCTGTCCAAGCGTGAGGCGTCCTTCTTCTTGATGCTGCCTCCCCAGCACACCACTGCGTAGAAGAGGGCATTCACCACAACCGTCTGATAGAACATCTGCAGCATCTTATTGCAGATGTTGAAGGACGTCAGCCTTCTAAGGAAGTATAGTCGGCTCTGTCCCCTCTTGCACAGAGCATCAGTATTGGCAGTCCAGTCCAATTTATCATCTAGCTGCACTCCCAGATATTTATAGATCTGTACCCTCTGCACACAGTCACCTCTGATGATCACGGAGTCCATGAGGGGCCTGGGTCTCCTAAAATCCACCACCAGCTCCTTGGTTTTGCTGGTGTTCAGGTGTAGATGGTTTGAGTCACACCATTTAACAAAGTCCTTGATTAGGTTCCTATACTCCTCCTCCTGCCCACTCCTGATGCAGCCTACGATAGCAGTGTCGTCAGCGAACTTTTGTACGTGGCAGGACTCTGAGTTGTATTGGAAGTCCGATGTATATAGGCTTAACAGGACCAGAGAAAGTACAGTCCCCTGCGGCGCTCCTGTGCTGCTGACCACAATGTCAGACCTGCAGTTCCCAAGACTCACATACTGAGTCTGTCTGTAAGATAGTTAACGATCCATACCACTAGGTATGAATCTACTCCCATCTCTGTCAGCTTGTCCCTAAGGAGCAGAGGTTGGATGATGTTGAAGGCGCTAGAGAAGTCCAGAAACATAATTCTTACAGCACCACTGCCTCTGTCCAAGTGGGAGAGGGATCGGTGTAGCATGTAGATGATGACATCCTCCGCTCCCACCTTCTCCTGGTATGTGAACTGCAGAGGGTCAAGGGCATGGCGGACCTGTGGCCTCAGATGGTGAAGCAGCAGCCGCTCCATGGTCTTCATCACGTGACGTCAGAGCGACAGGCCAAAAGGATGATGCTTATCTTATTTGAACATGTCAAGCTACATGTTTTTTGTTGTGTTCACTGCATCGGAAGAGCAACATTGAGTCAAGGGTCAGAAAATAAGCTTTCTGACGATTAGCTGATTGTCAGCAACTTGATTATGACAAGAAAGGCCGTCCACTAAATTGAGCAGAAAGATGGAAAAGACATGACAGAGTTTCAGTGGAACTAAGAATTAATCCATAGAGGGTTGTAGAGAACAGTAAAAGTCAGCAGTATTTGGATATAGAGTTCAATCAGCTGGGTTTGTAATGTGATAATGTGGCAAAGTGGAGGATGAGGAAACTCCACACACAATCATGGTCTCATGCATATTTTAACATATTATTATATTATTGCTTTGTCATAACCAATATTTAAATATTGTGCTTAAAGCTGGTTTCAAACAGGGCTGTAAATTTCAATGTTTCTAACTTGTTCTCATTTTTCTTTCAATGTGACACATCTTCTGTATACTGTAGCAAGAACTGTAACTTTAAGAACTGTAAAGATACAGATTGTTCTAGTTTATTAACTAATAAATATTGAAGGTACAGCTATGTACTGACTTAATGTCACTATCATGTTCTTTTGATTTTACCATGAAGTTAAACAGTCAAAGTGCCCGTCTTTAGTGGTATGGACCTGAAAACTGACCTGAGGCTTTGTTCGCTGCTTCCATTGTTCTTTGTCCATTGGACAGCCTGCAGTGCAGATGCTTCTTTAGAAACCAATCACATTACAAATTTTCTCTTGGAAGGTATGTAAAATTTAATTAGTGTGACTTTGATTGATCTTTCAATAACTCTTTACTTCAGAATCTGCACTTAATGATTTGCTCTGTATGTGTTATAAGAGGAGGAAAGTATGCCATATTTAGGTATTTAGTTAGAGTACCAGGTGAGCACTAGCTTTGTTGTTTGTAGTTAAGCAGAATATAAAGAAACACATGAACTCTTCTGATCTTCTACTCCCTCTTCACTATTCCACCTGTATTTTTTTCAGAAATATAATATTTGAAAGATGTTTGATAGTCCCCGTAATTCAGACATTGTTCTGATGCATGCCACAATGTGAATTACAAACTAATGGCCAGTATAGCTGCTATTAAAGGAAACAAAAACATTTCAGTATTTATTTACAGGGATTACTTATCAATACTCTTTAAAGTAACTGACATGATGCTGTTTGTGTCTGTAATATTTTACTTACTCAATGTATTCATTTACTTATTTAAACCACCCCCAGCCTTTCTCTGTAGGTCAATATAAGTGTGTACCCTTTAGTATTCAAGTTTTCCTCTTTCTTTTTTAGTTGGCCCACCACAGAATTTACAGATAATTGACCATGGTCATCTTGGAGAACTTCACATACAATGGCAGGCACCAATTTTCTTCAAGACTGAAGATGAGTGTCTGCTCTGGTATGGGCTACATTACTATAGTCCAGATCAAAAACGATGGAAGGTAATTGGAAAACAATGGAGGGCATTCTCTGAGTCTTATTCTGTAAACAGATGGTCTTAAGGCTTATTTTATTACTTACTGGGTTTACTGGATTTATTATTAAATTATTTTTGTCTACATCCCTATAAATTGTTCATACTCAATTTTATTTGTGTTTGTAACCTCTACAACCCCCCCCCCCCCCCCCCCCCCCCCCCCCCCCCCCCCCTGCTTTGTTTAATTCAGTGTGCAGGGCCCTGAGTTCTTTAATATGGTGTTGCCACCTCCAATATTTATATTTACAATACCTGTAACTTACTTACCCCTCCTTACCTACTTTGAAATATTTAACCTATTAAAGCATAGCACAATCACAATTTACTTCAAACATACAAAAATAAAAAAACTTTATTTTTACTTAAATTCTCAAAATAACAGCAATAAGATACCCTGAAAAACTCACCTGAATAACTTTACATAAATGCTTAAAATAACAGCAATAGATTCTCTGGCATGGCTGCCTTTCTCTCTCTCTCTCCCTGACACTTTTTTTCTCATCTCTTCTCTCTCACCCTTTTTTATTCGTCTAATCCCATTCCTGTAACTGTTCTACGCAGCCTGTGCATAGACCAACCAGAGGACATTAGCTGCTATCATGCTAGGCTTTACTCCATCTGTGCTGTTTAAATTCACTACTCTTTACCAGTCTTATTCTGTTTTATTGAATTAGCTGTATTAAAACAAATCACATTTTGTATTTTTTTCCAAAACCTACCCAGGTTACATGTTTATTTATTTATTTTTCCTGGTCATCTGTTTTTAATGTGTGTGACAAACTGCTGAAGATGTTTAACTGTACATTTCTGCCAGTGGACTATTTTGTGCTCTGGTCTCTTCTGAATAAACCAACAAGGAAAGTCAGATGTATTACAAGACTGACCCTGGACTCAGTAAAAACACTCATACAAAACAGGATGATGGTTAAAGTACAACATGAAAAGACAAATTAACATTTATGCATTCTTGAAAAAAACATCCATCCATCCATCCATCCATCCATATTTTAGATATTTTACAATGTATTTTGAGATATCTCTGAATGTTAATCTGGTTTGGCATAGTAGAGGCCATCATGACTAATGCTGCCCATCCTCACCTTTCAGTATTATCGGCATTACTGTGGTTTGTCCATCAGACTATATAAATCATCTACCCATAATGCCCATCTTCATCATAATTGATTATATTTAACACACGGGTATAGAGACATTATTTCATCATAATCATTATAGAATGTTGACAGTTCTGGATCTTGCACTTTTGTAATAGTTTGTCATTTTTTTTAATGTTTTGAACAGTTTTATACTGTATGACTTTTTGTTGTTGGACATAGTGAATGGCCTTTTAGAGATCAATAAAGTGTTAACTGTCTCTCTCTCCATCCACTAAGAAATGTTTTTAATGCAGTGCTTAGACTGAAGCATGGTAAAGCCTATCCTGGCAACAGCAGGCACAAGCCAGAAACCACAAAACACCAGTCCATTGCAGGGCACACCTATGCATTCACCCAGACAATTGGACTCACTATGATATTTAGGTTTGTTTAATTCTTTGTTTGCCTTCGAGTTTATTGACTAAGAATTTATCCTTTCATCTCCTGAATGTTTATTCAGATTTTTCAGCCCAAATTTCACTCTAGAAGAACAAAATGTTGATGCGATAACATCACATAATTAAATAAAAAATAACATCAATTATACTACCAAACCAAATAAAAAACAAAGGTGTTCTCATTGACAATTCTTATTCAGCAAACAACTTGACTTCAGCTTCATTCAGTCACCAGTATGGCACATAACAACATATGACATTTGATAAATGAGAGGAGACAATTTACTCCCATCAGGCTTGTCTGGTTTGCTGATAGCTAACTTATCTCAATATCTCACCGTGGTACTTTTTAAAAGATGTCAATATTTCAGCTTTAACTACATTTATGTGTGTTTAAGAGTCAGATGAATATTTTAGTGAAGAAGTGTTTCCTGGCTTCTGTCCTAAATGTAGTCTTAATGTCTACTGGTGTCCTTGAGTACTGCTGCTCGGCTAATGTTATCGTTGCTTTTTGAGAATTTTGAAGACCTTGATTGGATTGCCGACCTTCTCTGCCAAAAGTTAAAGGGTTTAGTTTCCTGAGCTTAGCACAGTGAGATGTGTCTGTTAATCTTATGACATACTTAGTTGCGCTTCTGTGCACAGATTCCATTCTGTTATGCATTTTTTCTAGAATGGTGACCAGAACTGCACACAGGACTTCAGATGTGGTCTAAGTAAAGCAATAAAGAGTGTGAAAATAACCTTGATTTATATTCTACAGCTTATACTACAGCAACATTATGTTTCCCTTTATAATTGCTTTTGCACTTTGCCCAGATAATGACAATGGATCAAAGTAAATACCTAGAGTTTGATTCCTGTAAGATATAGATATTATGTCTGTGTTTGCTTGTTACTCAAAATGACATCAGTTTCTTTAATATTTTCTTTCTTCGTTCTGCCATCCGTAGGAGTCGCAATCAAGTTACCTCACTGTAAGGCATCTCAAATGGGACACAAGTCACACACCCTTTTTTAATAACATGAGTATAGCTTGAACTCTTATATAAAAAAATATAAATTCAGTTCAGTATAATCTATAGCTCTCTATTATAAAAAAAATCTTGAAAGGAGACGAGACACGATTTTCTCAGAGAAACACTTTCATGTCCTGCAACACGAGTCTTTGTGCCAAGAGATTTAACCACGCCCGGGGCTGTCTTGAGATGAGACATGACTTTTTGAGAGACTTTTTGGTATTAAGTTCCGTGAGACGGAGACTTTTAACATGAGATTCTTTCAAGTCACACAAAACTTACAACCTTTGGAAGCAAGTCCCACAAGACGGTGGCTTTTGCCATTAGATTCTTTCAAGTCACGCCCTACTTACAACCATTTTGAAACGAGACCACAGTCATCTAACCTCTCAGTTGTGTGAATGCTTTTGTCAGACACATTTACTTTGCTCTCGGCTCTTATGAATTTTATCAGGACAATAATTGTATACATTCTAGACACGTCAACGACTAAGCAAAGAAGAAAGAGCAGTGACAAACATTTGAAAAAGTTGGGTAATTTATTACAGATAAAGAAACTAAATTCACTCACGGACAGTTATATGTTGCGTTGTCACGATGTAAGTCCAAACACAGAATCAAAATTCAATACGATCTTGAAGAAAAGTTAATTCCAAATATTGCTTTTATTGAAGTTTTAAAGTAAAAGTGAAAATAATGCATATGTAACAATTCCTATTAAAATAACAATCTCTTACAATTGTATATTCGGTTAACCAAACCCAGTGGTGGGCGAGCAAAGCGAGCAGGGGGCAGAGCCCCCTAGTATTAGTCATAAAATATTTTAACAAACACTGTTCTCAACACTAATTTATTCTGTTCAAATTTTATTAACCTAGCAGAACACCACTGTTAGAATACTAATGAATACTTGTTTTCTTTCACTTCTATGAGTTACTTTTCAATATTAAATTAATGCAAAATGACATTTAAGAAATAGGTTATAATGAATATTTTAAACAAATTAAATCAAGTACATTTGGATTTAAGACAGTAATATGAAACACAATTACTATAATTCATAGTCTTTCTCCAAGTATCTAGGTTTCACTGAAACTCGACCTCATCTTGTTGTGACTGTTGGAGATGTTGGTTATTTCAGATCATGGTTTAATTTTTTTTCCATTATGATGTAAATTAAAAGAATGCTCACCAACTGTGCTATCTGGTGAACATGACAGTGGCGCACACACACGCACACACATATACTCTGTGACAAAATTAACATTGGCACTATGTTGGCATTTTGTTGGCTTTGGCATCATTCTATTGCATCAGTATAACTTTCCACCTGACCGCACAACAAAAGAATTTGGTGTTTCATGATTTGAATGAACCATTCTTCTTATCGGTGGCGCAGTGGTAGCGCTGCTGCCTCGCAGTTAGGAGACCCGGGTTCGCTTCCTGGGTCCTCCCTGTGTGGAGTTTGCATGTTCTCCCTGTGTCTGTGTGGGTTTCCTCTGCGTGCTCCGGTTTCCTCCCACAGTCCAAAGACATGCAGGTTAGGTGGATTGGCGAATCTAAATTGGCCCTAGTGTGTGTTTGTGTGTGTCCTGCGGTGGGTTGGCACCCTGCCCAGGATTGGTTCCTGCCCTGTGTTGGCTGGGATTGGCTCCAGCAGACCCCCGTGACCCTGTAGTTAGGATTCAGCGGGTTGGAAAATGGATGGATGGATTCTTCTTATCCATTCTCTCCTTCCACTTTGATTGGCAGACTGAACGTGACAGTATCATTGACTTTAACTTTCAGTTGCCTCTGGTAAGCTGTTTCTGAACTAAATCACTGTCTCAAGGCTTCAGGAGTTCTGCTGTGGTAGGCAACTTTATTTGAGAAGTGTTGAGCTGGTGAAAGCCCAATATTCGAGAAGTGCTTTGTAACAGTCTTTTGGCTTATAAAATAAATTCTGAGCTTGAGCATTGGATTGAACTTAATATGGGCTACCACTTTGTTTGCATGAATCCATATTGCTTTGTAAAACCATGGAATTGTGTACACACAAACTGTTGGCTATAATCCATTACAAGCTCATATGGTAATCCTTATCTAACAAACTGACTTTTGAAACAATGAATTACTTCTTTGGGAGACTGACTGTCCAGGTTATTTATCTCTGACCACTTAGAATAGTAATCCACTTCGAATTGGATAGTGATTTGACTTCAACTCAAATATGTTTGCAGCAATCTTTGACCAGGGTCTGTCTGCAAGTTTAACCAGAGTCATTGGTTCTTTTGGATTTCCCCACTGAACTTCAGCACATACAGTGTACTTCAGACCTTTTCCTGTACTTGTGTAGCTATAGTGGGCCAACACATGATTTTCTGTGCTCGGCTTTTGCATTTAACTACACCTAGGCAAGATTCATGAATGAGTTCTAGCATATAATGGCCTTTGTATAGAAGTCAGTCTATACATGCTATTTCACACCTTTGTGAACAGTCCTCTCTGATCTCTGCTGGTAAGGTTTGTTTAGTGTCTGGCAAGTCATCAACTACTAAACCCTGTAGTTCTTATGGTTCAGTGTCTTGAGTTGTCTCTCTTTGGAGTTGTGAATATCTGTCTGGTGAAACAGGTCAGTGTGCCTTTAGGTGGAGTATGTTTACATCTGCTTCTGGCATTAGTGTTTCTGCCATCTCAGGTAAGTTACACCTGCTCAGATGATCTGAAATCCACATCAGTGTTCCAGATTTGTAATTTCACATCCAAATCATATTTCTGTAGTTCCAGCAGTAGATGCTGCAGGTGCATTGAATGGTGGTGTGTGCATTGAATGGTGCTGTGTGCAATGGGTTATTGAAGATAGACTGAAGCGGCTTATAAATATTTTCTACATCCACCTTGCAACCATACACATACTAATGAAATTTTGTGCACCCAAATACCACAGCTAATTTCTCCTTTTACAATACAATACAATACAATACAATACAATACAATACAATACAGTTTATTTTTGTATAGCCCAAAATCACACAGGAAGTGCCGCAATGGGCTTTAACAGGCCCTGCCTCTTGACAGCCCCCCAGCCTTGACTCTCTAAGAAGACAAGGAAAAACTCCCAAAAAAAATGGAAGAAACCTTGGGAAAGGCAGTTCAAAGAAAGACCCCTTTCCAGGTAGGTTGGGCGTGCAGTGGGTGTCAAAAGAAGGGGGTCAATACAATACAATACAATACACAGAACAGAACAAATCCTCAATAAAAAAAAAAAATTTTTTTAGAAGTACGGAGCAGAATTTAACAGTAGATGATATCACATAATAAGATTTAGATAATTTTAGACTCCTGGAGACCTCATCCATCAAGCTGCCTCCCCAATTTGGCCATTCCACTATTGAAACAGTGTTGGGCCAGCCAATCCAATGAAAGGACCCCTCTTTCTCATGATTCCTGCGATCCTCCATCAGGGATGACTTTACCTTAGGCAGGCAAAACAACTTGACAGGTGGGCCGTGGCACCAAG
Source organism: Erpetoichthys calabaricus (assembly GCF_900747795.2). NCBI lineage: Eukaryota > Metazoa > Chordata > Cladistia > Polypteriformes > Polypteridae > Erpetoichthys > Erpetoichthys calabaricus. The sequence goes on along the minus strand of NC_041405.2, from coordinate 58,610,271 downwards.
TGCCACATTTGAGAACCGAGAAGAAAAACAGAATAGGTTTGTGCATAGTTCGCTGTGATTATATTAATACACTTGATGCATAGGCAACAGTTTTTTTTCCTGCAGGACTTCCCCCAGGCCTTTAAAACTTACATCCACCAATAATGTTAGCAGCAAATTAGGGTCATTAACTCTTATCACTGGAGCTTCTGTAGCGATTTTCTTTAGGCTCTAAACACTGTCTTCTTCATTGCCCCAAGGCTATTCCTATATAAATAAAATGTAGTATTATTATTATTATTATTATTTTTATTATTATTATCTTTCTGTGTGAGCTTTCTTAAGGGAGCACTGACATTAGACATATTTGGAAGAAACTTTACCAAGTGCTGAATAAATCTCAGTTGTTTATTTGTTGATTGATATATGGCTTCAACAGGTCTAATTTTCTGTGGGTCTGGTTTTAGACCTTGGAGATTTGCCACCAACAGTCTTGGTGGAGCAGTGTCGCTTGCTTAAAATGCCTGTGGCAACCCATTCTGACACTCTTCGCAAACCATACACGACTCTTTCCCATTGAATACAATGGTGATCCACAACTCTGTGCAATACAAAAGCAGGCAACCCATGAGACCCACAGAGTAAAAACCTAAAGCTTGCATGTAGTATTTTAAATTGTGTTTTACAAGTGTTCACCCAGTTTCGAAGATTGTTGAGGTCTTTTTGAACTGTTTTTATACCTACCTCAGCATTCTGCCTCATTCCTAGTTTAAAATTATCTGATCTAAAGTTTACCAGCTATATTAGTATTAGTATCGCTAATATCAATTACAAAGAGATTACTAAATCCAAGGTGGAATTTTCTTGATATTGTCATTCATGATTTATCTGTCTCTGGGTTAACTGATTCTTTCACAACATCTAGCTTGTTTTCAGCAGCTGCCATTAGAGGACAGACTTCAAGAGTCAGCTCCATATGTGAACTCCCTTTTACAGTATGTTCCTGTCATGAAGATGTAGCCTGAAGCAGTGTGGGTGTCTGACTCACTGGGACTTCTGGGGGGTGCTCACCTGCAAGGCTCACTCAGTGCTGAGGTTCAATGTGCCAGCATAGTGGCATTCTCACCTGTAACTGTGTTACAATCTGTTTTCTAGAGAGTGACAACGAAACTCTTAAAGTTTATTGTACACTTTAATCTGGAGAAAGAAGTGAAGGCGAAAGTTCAAAGCATTTTGACTGGCAAATGCGTAAATGGCACAGAATTAAGAAGTGTTTGGGTTGAAACAGCTCTTCATCCTTCCTTACAAGGTATGTGAAAAGAATGTGATCGGATAGGATATTCTGCCATTTTAATATTAATAAAAACATTTGTTAATAGTATTATTTGAAAAGTAAAATGTATCTTTATCTCAAATCCTACTTCTGGCACCCTTGAAAATTCTGTTCAGGTTACTGCTGCCATGGAGCACCTTGGGATGCCCTTCGTTTGATGTTGGCACACACATTTGCTGTGCTTTCTGTATAGTAGAGAGCGTCATTGGTGTGCTGTTACCAGGATGTTCGCATTCCAAATAATTAGACAGACCAAATCTCGGAATGTGTAGGAAGCTGGCCCATCAACCTGGCAGATAATTTAGTTACTGTAACTGTACTGTTAAATAAAAAAGTATAAAATCACTTGTAGTATTGCATATCACAATTCAGTTTTCAACATGATTTTAGTCTACTAATTAAGCAAGATATAGAGGCTTTTTAAATGTTTGAATGATACTGTATGATGTAAAGAGTCCTCTAGAAGCCTCCCAAACCTGATTTTCCTGCATACTGAGAATTTCAGGCCTGTTATGTTCCCATATGAGGGTTCACAAAAAGACCTTGGAATTTATTATTTAATGGCTTGCAAGGAGTTAGTAGAAACACAAGGCAGGGGATAGGACCAATGAGGTACTAGATATACAGGCGCCATTCTGTGTCATCCTGTCAGTGTACGTGCTCTGGATTCCCTGGAATGGCAAGATCCAGGGGCAGAAAACAGACTTCTTCTTAGCTTTGAGTGGCGCATGATCAGAGAAGAGTAGTTACAGGCTTGCTGTCCCTCAAACAGAATGCTTAAATGTTCAAAGCACCGGGATCTGCCAGAAACAGTTTTAACCTGCTGTCTTAGACACCAGTCATGGACCTGGAGCGTGGTAGCAAGTGTTCCCAAGACGATGTTTAAAGACACCTCACAGATAGAGGAATATTATCCTTGCAGTTTAAAGGACAGTGGTTGGGAAAACCTCATTAGTTTGATGGTGGTATCCCTCGGTTAATAGACAAGAGGTAATGAATGTGCTTAGCCCAGGGCCATGAGCGAATGGACAAGCCACACTACATGTAGCCAAGGGCCTATCCTGTATAGTCAAGCCCAGAATGGCTTGAAGTATTTGTGATTGCCTCTGTTCTTTGCTTTTCTCCTTGTACAACCTTTGCCATTACTGTTTATTCTCTTTTTTGAGCACTTTGGCTTTCTTGGCAATATTTTTGGTTGATGTGATCCTTTGCCCTCCTTGACAAGTTGTTTTTTTTTAGTTTAACCAATAGCAAAACTAATTACAGGTTAAGTTGCTAGAATATGGCAATCTATTCTGCCACACAATGTGAAAATGATAGCAATTACCTTGTTATCAATAAAAATTCAAAACACTACTTGTTGTTATCTGAGAAAATATTTAACCAATGGTTTTGTACAAAATGTTGATGAAGCAAGTTTAGTTTTAGATTATATGAAAATTTTTCTTGCTTCAAAAGAATACCTGCAAAAACATAGCAACTGGTGAACCCCTTAAGGCCATGTCACAATACACACGTTTCCAGTGATTTTCAGTCGTAGCCTTCGTTTACATAAACTTACGGTCCGAAGGCAGTCAGCGTTGCTGTCCCATGAAGTCCAGTGGCATAATGTCACATGCTCAGCAACTCACTCCTACTAGTGTGCCACTCAAACAGTTTTGATTTTGTCTTTAGTCATATGGGTGTCTCTGTGTGCATGAAAGTAGACAAGCAGTGACTACTCATCGAGAAGTGCAATGCATAAAATGCGAGCAATAAGAAGCATGGGGGTTTTGAACGTCACAAACAGAAGAGATGCTCGTCTCTCTGATGTCTTTTGTTTTACATACCACAAGAGAAAGGAAAAAAGGGGGGATGGGATTGTACCTGTTAAGCCTTCAGACAGCGTGGACTCCGTCAGGCACCACATTATTGGCTGTCACAAAAAAGGGCAAGCACCATGACTGTGGTAGAAGGTCAGCATCCATCCATCCATTCTCTTCCGCTTATCCGAGGTCGGGTCGCGGGGTCAGCAGCTTGAGCAGAGATGCCCAGACTTCCCTCTCCCCGGCCACTTCTTCTAGCTCTTCTGGGAGAATCCCGAGGCGTTCCCAGGCCAGCCGGGAGACATAGTCCCTCCAGCGTGCCCTGGGTCTTCCCCGGGGCCTCCTCCCGGTTGGACTTGCCCGGAACACCTCACCAGGGAGGCGTCCAGGAGGCATCCTGATCAGATGCCCGAGCCACCTCATCTGACTCCTCTCGATGTGGAGGAGCAATGGCTCTACTCTGAGCCCCTCCCGGATGACTGAGCTTCTCACCCTATCTTTAAGGGAAAGCCCAGACACTCTGTGGAGGAAACTCATTTCAGCCGCTTGTATTCGCGATCTCGTTCTTTCGGTCACTACCCATAGCTCACAACCATAGGTGAGGGTAGAAACATAGACCAACTGGTAAATTGAGAGCTTTGCCTTACGGCTCAGCTCCTTTTTCACCACGACAGACCGATGCAGAGCCCGCATCACTGCAGACGCCGCACTGATCCGCCTGTCAATCTCACACTCAATTCTTCCCTCACTCGTGAACAAGACCCCGAGATACTTGAACTCCTCCACTTGGGGCAGGATCTCGCTCCCAACCCTGAGAGGGCACTCCACCCTTTTCTGGCTGAGGACCATGGTCTCGGATTTGGAGGTGCTGTTTCCCATCCCAGCCGCTTCACACTCAGCTGCGAACCGATCCAGAGAGAGCTGAAGATCACGGCCTGATGAAGCAAACAGGACAACATCATCTGCAAAAAGCAGTGACCCAATCCTGAGTACACCAAACCTGACCCCCTCAACACCCTGGCTGCGCTTAGAAATTCTGTCCATAAAAGTTATGAACAGAATCGGTGACAAAGGGCAGCCCTTGCGGAGTCCAACTCTCACTGGAAACGGGTTCGACTTACTGCCGGCAATGCGGACCAAGCTCTGGCACTGGTTGTACAGGGACCGAACAGCCCTTATCAGGTGGTCCTGTACCCCATACTCCCGGAGCACCCCCCACAGGATTCCCCGAGGGACACAGTTGAACGCCTTTTCCAAGTCCACAAAACACATGTAGACTGGTTGGGCAAACTCCCATGCACCCTCCAGGACCCTGCTAAGGGTGTAGAGCTGGTCCACTGTTCCGTGACCAGGACGAAAACCACACTGTCTATTGGGTTCGACGATCCGATAGACCCTCCTCTCCAGGTCCCCCGAATAGACTTTTCCAGGGAGGCTGAGGAGTGTGATCCCTCTGTAGTTGGAACACACCCTCCGGCCCCCCTTCTTAAAGAGGAGAACCACCACCCCGGTCTGCCAATCCAGAGGCACTGTCCCCGATGTCCATGTGATGTTGCAGAGACAGTCCAAGACAGTCCTACAACATCCAGAGCCTTGAGGAACTTCGGGAGTATCTTATCCACCCCCGGGGCCCTGCTACCAAGGAGTTTTTTGACCACCTCGGTGACCTCTGTCCCAGAAATAGGGAAGACCACCTCCAAGTCCGCAGGCTCTGCTTCCTCATTGGAAGGCATGTTAGTGGGATTGAGGAGGTCTTCGAAGTACTCCCCCCACCGACCCACAATGTCCCAAGTCGAGGTCAGCAGCGCACCATCCCCACCATATACAGTGTTGACACTGCACTGCTTCCCCCTCCTGAGACTCCGGATGGTGGACCAGAATTTCCTCAAAGCCGTCCGCCACCGAAGCCGCATTCCGCTTGGCCTGCCGGTACCTATTAGCTGCCTCCAGAGTCCCACAGGACAAAAGGGTCATGTAGGACTCCTTCTTCAGCTTGATGGCATCCTTCACCGCCGGTGTCCACCAACGGGTTCGGGGATTGCCGCCACGACAGGCACCAACCACCTTACGGCCACAGCAAGGTCAGCCGCCTCAACAATAGAGGCACGGAACATGGCCCATTCAGACTCAATGTCCCCCGCCTCCCTCAGGATGTGGTCGAAGTTCTGCCAGAGGTGGGAGTTGAAGCTACTTCTGACAGGGGACTCTGCCAGACGTTCCCAGCAGACCCTCACAACACATTTGGGCCTACCAGGCCTGACCGGCATCCTCCCCCACCATTGAAGCCAACTCACCACCATGTGATGATCAGTTGACAGCTCTGCCCCTCTCTTCACCCGAGTGTCCAAGACATGTGGCCACAAATCCGACGACACGACCACAAAGTCAATCATCAAACTGAGGCCTAGGGTGTCCTGGTGCCAAGTGCACATATGAACACCCCTACGCTTGAACATGGTGTTTGTTATGGACAATCCGTGATGAGCACAGAAGTCCAATAACAAAACACAGATTGGGAGGGCCATTCCTCCCAATCACGCCCTTCCAGGTCTCACTGTCATTGCCCACATGAGCATTGAAGTCTCGCAGCAGTACGAGGGAGTCCCCAGAAGGTATGCCTTCTAGCACCCCCTCCAGGGACTCCAAAAAAGGTGGGTACTCCAAACTGCTGTTTGGCGCATACGCGCAAACAACAGTTAGGACCCTAGTCGAGATGTAGTAAACCCCAATGAACAGGCTCCAAGTCGGGGGGCAATAAGTATGCCCACACCCGCTCGGCGCCTCTCACCGGGGGCAATGTTGTAGCTAAATGTGACATGGCCAGCGATTTTCAATCATTTAAGTGACATGATCCGGCAATGAGAATAGTAACTGCAGACAGCAAATTTGACATATTGCCCCAACTAGAAGTCATGTAATGTGACATCAGCATTAAAGACAGAGTTGACAGAAATCCTTTAGTTATATCGTAGAATCTCTAAACACAATAAATCATTTTACTGTGAAAGATACGGATTCACATATAACTGACTGATTAAGATGATGATCACTTGTTGGCATTTTCTTGTACTTGGAAGATGCATAAGCTTGAAATGGTCAGAAACGACAGGTCTGACTTCTGTGCCATCCTTTGTTTTCTTCTCACTTTTTTGCACTGAGGTTGAGAGAGAGCTAAAACTGACCTAGTTGTAATGGTTAATCATGTCTTTGTTTAAAATGTTTCATGCTCCAAAAATTCCTTACATGTAAATGACTTTATTTAATAATCCTTATAAATTGTTAATGCCAATAAAGCTTTTAGACAGTCATTTTTTGAAAAAACTGTTCACATGTATAACTCGTGTTTTATTATGCATTCTCAATGGTGACTGTCAAATCTCTTTTACAGGGAATGTTGATTCCAAAATTAAAAATATGTCTTGCTTTTACTATAATCGGGAACGCCTTGAATGCAGGTGGCAGAAAGGGAATAAAGTCCCCAGTCATGGTTATAATTATTACTTGTACTACTGGTAAGTCTTTGTCTCGTGATGTAAGTTCTGGGTCCAAAATGAAGCTATGTCTACTGCTGTCTACTGAAAATGCTTGCTGGTGATCCCCACCCCAATGACAACCCTGTTTCCCAGACATGCCATGCACCCGTGAAATCTGAGTTGGTGGGCTGTTCTCATTGTGATGCTAAATCGATCATCTCACCTGCATGTTATGTCTTCTGTCTCATGGCTCACTATGTTTCACAGCAGTTCAATGTGCACTCTTCTCTAAGCCAGCGTTTCTCAGTTTCATTCCTGGTGGCCCAACAATGTCCGCAGGCTTTCAGACCCAGACATTTTTTTTTCTTTTAACTGTTTTCCTATATTAATTAAGCAATCTGCCACTGCCAGGTTTGTTTTTGTACCAATCTAGAAATTTCAAACTGGTTACACTGAATGTTTAATGAATGAGGCAGAGATTTATAAGAATTCTATTTTGTTTTGCAGTATTTTGCTGTTTATGCTATTATTTACTAATAAGCACACAAGTGGTAACACTTAAATGGCTGCCCTTTAGCAGTCAATGTTCCATGTTTTGGTCTTTGGTATACTTGTAATTAATTGTCAGTATGTGGATACTTTATTAATTTCTCATAAATGTAAATCTAGCTATAATGCACTTTCCTGAGTGCAAAATGAGAAGAAATAAAAAAGAATAACTTAACAATGAGATCACTAAAAGGTAAAAATATTTTAAAACTGGTGGGATGAAAAACCTGCAGCCACATAGGCTCCCGGACTGAACTTGAGAACCACTGCTCTAATAACACCATGTTGCAAAAGTACCAACTGTTTACATAAGAATGCCTGTTCTTCCCCTTCTTATAAACAGCATTGTCCTCAAATCTGGTTCCCCACACTCATGATAAAGCCTCCACTGTCCTCTGTATTTACGATAGAGCTTTATCGTTTGAGGGCCATGATTCCCTGATGGTAGGAATGCAACATCTGCTTTACCATATGAGCATAACCCATCAAATTTTACAGTACCTCTGTCGTGGTATAATAAATCATCTCACATTATAAATTTTTTTACAACATTCACACACATATTTTTGTGCAATTATGGGAAAATGAAGTCCTGAAGGGAACATACAGTGGATATAAAATATATGAATCCCCTCGGGTTTTTCAAATTCTGCTCTGTTGCAACAGAGAATCTTAACTTATTTTGCTTGGGATTTTTCTACTGATTGATAAACAAACTCTGTAAGGTTAGACCAAAATCAAAATTTTGCAGCAATATATTAAATAGTTACAAATAAAAACTGGTAAATTAGCGATTCTATAACTTTTCAGTCTCTTTCCTGTCGCCAACTTGATGCATCATTTATTTTTAGAAGGCATAAAATTACTTGAGTAGACTGAATTACGTGTTGTTTAGAAACATCCTTTGAGTCTAGGTTAAATGTCATAGGTTGTTAATGTAGCTCCTGACAATAACTATTTCATCAAGACAAAGGAACATACAGTTAAAATGTGAGCAAGGTTATTGAAAAGCACCAACCAGATAAACTGTGAAATCAAATCTCAGAGGCTTTACAAAACTTCCAATCCGCAGCAAAATTAAAAAGGAACTAAGAAAAGAAAATATAACAGTGAATTTGTGAAAAACAGAATGTCCTTCAAAATGGTGTCCATGGTTGGAAAGAACACTTGTTAGATAGGTCAGCTACAGACCCATGATATTGCTAAAGGAATGGCAGCCCTTCAAGGCTGACAAACTCTTCTGCAAGAGGTCAACTAAGAAAGACTCATCTTCAAGGAGACCAATGACCTAAAACATTCTGCCAGAGTGCAGTGAATTAAAAGAGTCAAAGTTTTGGAATGGAATTGACTATAGTCCAAAGTAGTAATTGCTTTACGACAATATCCAACTTGAGGAAGCATGAATAGTAAAACCTTAACATATGATTTCTACTCATAACATTTACAGAGGTGCCTTTACCAAATATTGACTAAAATGGTGAACAGTAATGGAGTGCTGTGGAACTAAACCATATTTTACAGCAGCTCTATTAGCTACATCACCTGAGGGAACATTTGGGAGGTCCCATCCTGCTTGGCTTTGGACTAAATACTGTAGAAAACAATTAACATTACAACAGCAACATTTATTAATTTAACACATTTTCATATAAGCAATATAGCCCAAAGTGCTCTACAAGGTGACAAAAAGATAGTTCTATTAAATGAAAATCAAAAAAGATTATGCAATAATATTAAAGAATAAGTAAAAGAGGAAAAAGGTAAGGTCAGAGGGTCTGGATAACAGAAAAAAAACAAAAACTCCACTTTGGCTGGAGAAAAACATAACATCTTCAGGGGTTCCACGGCCAAAAAGACTGTCCTTCCACCATCTGGGCATTCTATGCAACATAAGTGGTCATAAATTATTTGTTTTCAGGCTTCACATGATAGTAATCTGTGGTGGACTGGCGCCCTGCCCGGGACTTGTTCCTGCCTTGCGCCCTGTGTTGGCTGGGATTGGCTCCAGCAGACCCCCATGACCCTGTGTTAGAATATAGCGGGTTGGATAGTGACTGACTGACTGACATGATAGTAACTGATGATGTTGGTCTTGTGGAACAGCTGGGACACCGTGTTAGTACAGATTAGTACAGTAAAGTAATGGAAAAAGGGAGCAGTACCATACAAAAACTAGTAAGAATGGTCTCAGGAATGAGGCTTCAAACAGGCCAAGATGGTAAAAAATATCAAGCATTATATTATATATATAACATTAATTAAAAAAGCCACTGCTAACTATGGAGATGCAATGGTTACCCCGCTGACCCAAATCACCACAAGACCGGGTTGTAATCATGGACTGGTCGATGGCCATATAGAACTCCCATGATCTATGTGTGGCTGTTCAATGTCATCAGTATCTTTATTATTATTTATATCTCTAAACTAAAATCCTTTCAATCACAGAAGGACTTGGAAACAGTCATTCATGCCTTTACTACATCTCGACTAGATTATTGTAATTCCTTATATGTGGGTGTGCCAAAATCAGCTCTGTCGCACCTTCAGATTGTTCAGAACACGGCAGCTAGATATTTGATTGGATCAAGAAAAAAGGGATCATATCTCCCCCATTTTAGCCTCTCTCCACTGGCTACCAGTGAAGTGTAGCATTGATTTTAAAATCTTGTTGTTTGTTTTTAAAGCCTTGCATGATTCTTGTAAGTCTAAGCATTATCCTTTGATGAAGGCTCCTGGTAGGGGCTAAAAGCTCAGGAATAAAAACTACTTTATGATACGTGATTCATTTTCTCCCTTTGTGAATCTCCAGCTGCTTATATATATATATAAAATCCAACATCTGTATGTCTGTCCGCTTTTCATGAGAGAACTATTTAACAGATTTAAATTGGATTTTTTTCTATAATTTGCTTGAACATTCCAGTTGATTTTGCGACTTCTTTCATTGTGCTAAATATTATTGCAGCACCAATTTATCTGTGCAAATCCGAGAGACGAGCTGCAGGCTGAGGGGAGGGGGAAGCAGGACCTCAGAAGTAGGGAGCCAAACAGGGCCATTCTAACTCACGCACCAGCCTCCATTCGAGTCACTGTACCTCTAACCACGTGTTGGAGCGTACCTGTTTGTTCAGCAGACATTATCATCTAGAACTTGTTAAAGAATAGTGTTTGATATTTTTAAGAGGGTACATGCTCATTGGCAGAGATATCACGGCCACCTGCTCTTCTCCACACTCGGGGGATGCTCTGTCATCAGAGCTGAATATAGTTACATGCAGTGGTAACGTTAGATTTTGGAGCGTACCTACATTCCGCCTGGCCAGAGATTCCTTGCCAACTTTTTACATTTTTGATAAAGAGATCTTAGCTACATTTGCGCCCCGATAACAAAACCAAAAATATTGTATATCAAGAGAACCTCGCATACGAAAGCTGTCAGCATAAATTCTTTTCAATACAAATTATTAGTTTTTTTCTTTTTTGTTTTTTTTATTGATTTTTAAAGTTTCTCCTGTTTCACTACTACGCGGGCAGAGCCGCGGGAGACAGCTAGTATAAATATATTATCATAACACACAAAGTAAATTATCATAACTTATGTCGTATGCATTATAAAATCATTCTGTAAAGAACATTATGAAGCAGTCATATCAGTCATTATCCAACCTGCTATATCCTAACACAGGGTCACGGGAGTCTGCTGGAGCCAATCCCAGCTTACACAGGGCGCAAGGCAGGAACAAACCCACGGGCAGGGTGCCAGCCCACCGCAGATTATGAAGAATGATTAAATAAATTTATAATAGTTTATTCATTTTTAATTAATTAATTAATTCATTAATTTGTTCTTGATTCTTTCAACTCTCAGTGTTAGGCAGTTTTTGAATGACAAATTCCCTGACAGATACAATTATTCACCAGATAAGAGCCCATTAGAGTTCTTTTATAATAGGGACATATAAAGACTCAGGTTTATTCAACTAAACCAGGTAGTTTAGATGAATAACTACTTTGATTTGGGCTATTAATGAAAATCAACTGCAAATCATATTTGTAGAGTTTCAGAATTGCACTACAATAGGTTTAAGTAATCATAACAAACATTTTGAAAATTAAAGATCTTAAGAATACATCTGTGTAAAAATGCAAATGTAATGCATTTTTTCACTTACACTTTTTACAGATTCATTTTATTATGTATAGAGCTGAAGTTATGTTTATTTAAAACTGCACAAGACTGTGCATATATATATATATATATATATATATATATATATATATATATATATATATATAGTGGGATATGACCCGGACACAGACAGTCGGAGAGCATTTTAAAGTTCACCACACGTTTATTATACACTACTATTTACACTTATCGTGAGCACAACCCAGTGCCTCGACACCAGTCTCCCCTTCAGTCCTTGGCCGCACAACACAATGCCTTCAGTCTCTCAGGTCCACCTCCACTCCTCTCCTCCGAGCTTCGTCCTACTCCTCCCGACTCTTGCCATTGACTGGAGGGAGGTGGCCCCTTTTATACACCCCAGATGGACCCCAGGTGCATCCTGAGGAGCTTCTGTAGCCACACCCCTGTGTGGTGGAAGCTCTGGCGGTGTATCCGGAAGTCCTCCGGGTGTCCCCAATCCTCTTCCCCCCAGCACTTCTGGGTGTGGCGGAAGTGCTAAGGTCCAGGGCCCCCAAGGCATCAGGGCGTCCCCTGGCGGTGACCACGGGCCCCTACACGGTAGAGCTTCCATGCTCTGTACCCATGGCCCCCAAGGCAACCAGGGCGGATGCCCCCTCGTGTTCTGGAGGAGTCACAAGCCCTCCTCCGGTCCTCCTGGGCATCCCGGCCGGGCATGAACCCCAGCCGGGTGCCACAAGATATATATATATATATATATATATATATATATATATATATATATATATATATATATATATATATATATATATATATATTGTGGAATGGGAGACCCGGACACAGACAGGCAGACACGTTTGAGTCCATCTCCACACGTTTATTTACACAACTACTATATACAAGTCAATAAGTGCACCTTACTGCAATTCCCCACAGTCCCAAAGTCCAGGCTTCCTTCAGCCTCTTCTCTTCTCTTCCACACACTATACAATGGGCCTCTCTTCGCCCACCTTCTTCTCCGAACTTGTCCGCCTCCTCACCCGACTCCATCCTTGATTGTCAGGAGGCGGACCTTTAAATAGGCAGCTGATTGCCGACCACACCCAGCCACCTGTGTCAATATATATATATATATATATATATATATATATATATATATATATATATATATATATATATATAATGTTTGCATGGCCGAAAAAGAAAAGTTGGTGTTTAAATTTAAATAAGCAAATATTTAAGAGGCAGTGATTGGATATTTATTACAGTGATTAATATGTTTCAGCTGGCAATAACTCCTTTAACTTTAACTAATGAAGTTCTACAACTTCTCATTTCTTAAATAACCATGTCTATAGATGTTACTGTCTTTCAGAAGGGGCAACATAGATTGGCTTGTGTTTGATGAAAGTAATAGAATTGGAATAAAAAATGTCCAACACATTATTAAAACTTGGAAGGATAGTGGTAAACTGTCAGCTCTACAGTAGAAATGCATTTCGAAAATACTTTAATGGTCATGACCGGAGATCACTTAAACACTTGGTGAAGTCAAGTCATACAAAATCAACAGCAGAACTCACAGCTATGTTTAATAGTGAAAGTAGGAGCATTTCTACTGTATATACATAATGTAACAAGAACCTAAAGTATTGGAACTAAGCAACCGTATGGCAACAAGAAAACCATTTGTTGATCTGGCTAATCAGCTAAAGGGAAAAATTATTGCAGTTGACTCGGAAGAATAAAGATGGGGCTGTGGAGCAATCTAAATAGGTCATGTGGTCTGATGAGTCCAGATTTACCCTTTTCCAAACCAATGAGTGCAGGAAAAAGCACACAAAGCAATGACCCATCATGCATAGTGCTTACTGTACAAGCCTGTAGGGGAGATTTTATGACCTTGGGTTTCTTCAATCGATTTGTTCTACTGTAGATTCAGCAATGTTATGCATCAATAAAATTAAGTCAGCTGAGTACCTGAATCTACTCAATGACCAGACTATTTTGTCAATGTATTTTTTTCTTTCTTGATGGCACAGGAACATTTCAGAATAACAATGCCAAGATTATTAAGGATCAAATTGTGAAAGACTGGTTCAGGAAGCGTGAAGATTTATTTTTACACACAAACTGGCCACCATAAAATGCTAACCTTAACCCAATTGGAAGTCTTTGGAATGTGGTGGAGTAGCCTTTATGGACTGAAGTAAGGATCTCGGTAAAAAATGAATGCAAATCTGGACAAAAACAAATGCTGAGACACTGCATAAGTTTCCCAAAGCGATGCTATGACGAATGTGCACTGTATTTCTAACGAAATATTAAAGTGTACGACTTATTTCTTGGCCAGCCACTTTATCATTTTATGAACCAAAAGCAAGCTGAATTTTCCCAGTATGGGACAGTTACCTGGAGCACTTTTCAAAACACAAACTACTGAAACTAACAAGTAATTGTCTTGGCAGGATGTTGGTGACTTTTGCCACCTCAGTCATTCTTACTGCTTAGTACAGTTAGACTTGTCACATATGTTGTTCACATGCAATCCTGAGTATCATGCCTTAAAAAAAGATCATGAAAGAATGAGAAATGCCCAACAAAGATCAAAAGGTCACTCATTTGAATGACGATGATGTGATTGCTTTATAAAAGTTGACCTAATGAAGTGGTAATGAAGTGTGTGAATATTGCATTGCTATTTTTCCCTAGGACACTCTCCAGAGTAAGTGTTACAAAAGTTAAGTAGATAAGTACATGGATAGATTTTCATTTTTGTTGCTTTGAAGTGTATGATAAATTGTCCAACGTTTATTTGTACTTTTTGTAGGCACAAGAAAATGGATCATGCATTGGAATGTAGTAACTATATAAAATCTGATGGGTATAACATAGGCTGCAACTTTGCTGGTGCTTACCTCATTGAGTTCACTGACTTGAATATATGTGTTAATGGTTCGTCCTCACATGGAAACATGAGAGCTGCATATTTCACATATGAACTTCAGAATATAGGTAAAGAGGACTTAATTCTCTTTTTTTGTCTCTTTCTGCTTTTAACCTTTTTTAGAGGACCTTTCTTAGGTATTAGCTCCAACAGACAAGAAGCCTTTAAGTTGATACCAGTAACGGTGTGATCCAGGACGTGGTGGTACAGTAATCACTCCTTTTGACTCCTTGATCACTATCTGAGTGGAGTTTGCACTACATTCCTGTGTCCATGTTATTAATTGTTACTCCATTTTCCTTCCATTTGTGAAATCATGCAGATGTTGTTAAATGGCAATGCTAACTTCATCCAGTTTAAAAAAGTTAGGGTGCGTGTGTGAGAGTCATGATCCTTGGAGATTTTCTGTGTATTTAAGACAAGTAAGAAAGCCCATTGTTATCAGGTTAAAATACCAAGAAGCTTCTTTTAGTTTTATTTATCCTGTCAAACGATGAGTTCGAAATTATGTATTTATAATAAGATAATTTGAAAATTGAAAAAGAGACTAAGGATTAAAAAAGAACTTCCAAGTGTCAGTTGGAGATCATCAAATCCAGGAAAATAAATAATAATAATATTTTTTTTTTTATTCTAGTTAAAGTGGACATGATAGATAAATTGAATTTAACTTTAGAAAATAAAAGAATACACCTGGAATGGAGTGTGGCTTCCTTCAAAATCCCACATCATTGTTTGGAATATGAAGTTCAATACATGAAAAACACAAAAGAATGGAAGGTATGTGCCTTGTGCTAAAATCTGTTAAAAAAGAACATTTGGCTAATGTATCGTAGAATGATTTTCTTAAAATTGTAAGATAACCTTCCCACATAAACACTGGAAGGCAGATAGCAGACAAACAATTGGATATGGAGCTGTAAAGCAATGAAACACCGTCCCCTGTGAACTGCAAATTATGTAGTGGTGTTTAGAAGAGGTAGTCAATGACTGCTTTGAGGGTGGGGGGTCATAAACACATTGTTCATTACTTCTGCCACTCATATAACATGCAGGCAGGTAAACATGTCCATTTACTACACTTTCATCAGAAGTGTTCCTGATTTATTATTATTCTTTTATTTTTGTTTGAAACTTGTTCCCCATTTTTAATAGGTGTCTTTGCATTGTGAATACCGGCCTCGACCACGAACAGACACCAAGACAGCTATGTCCGAAATACACTCTTTTATTGTGTTTCCTCCTTCCAGTACAACACAATGCACAAATCACTCACAGTCCTTATTATTTTCTTCTCCTGCCGCCTCCACTCCTCTCTCGTCAAGCTCCGTCATGCTACCTCCCAACTCCGGCTCTCGGAATGGAGTGAGGCGGCCCTTTTTAAACAGTACCCGAATGTGCTCCAGGTGCTTCCTGACGAGCTTCCTGCAACACTTCCTGTTGTGGCGGAAGTGCTGCAGTCCATATTCCTGGAACGTTTGGGCACCCCCTGCACCCCAGGGCGGTAGCCCTCTCATGTCCCGGAGGAGGTATTAGCGCTTCTTCCACGTCTCAGGCATCCCGACTGTGCAGCCAACTATCACAACATACTGTATAATGTGAAATGCACGTACTACGATAGCCATGATTATCTGTCTGTCCATCTGTCTGTCCGCAGGAAACAACTTAGCGCAAACTGGACCAATTTTGTTGAAATTTGGCAAACTTAATCTGCAAGAAAATTTGGCAGGACAGCTACATTTTTGTTGAGATATCTTGAAAGCATTTTTGACATTTCAAAATCTCCAATTGAAAACCACTGGTGCATTTTCTAACTTTGAAACATTCTGCATGACTTCATCTATATATTAGTTTACTGTTTCAGTTTTACTTTGACAGCGGTTACTTCAATGTGTATATTTTTGTACATATATATAAATTTATTTACTTGTTCAGGGCGGCACGGTGGCGCAGTGGTAGCGCTGCTGCCTTGCAGTTAGGAGACCCGGGTTCGCTTCCCGGGTCCTCCCTGCGTGGAGTTTGCATGTTCTCCCCGTGTCTGTGTGGGTTTCCTCCGGGCACTCTGGTTTCCTCCCACAGTCCAAAGACATGCAGGTTAGGTGGATTGGTGATTCTAAATTGGCCCTAGTGTGTGCTTGGTGTGTGGGTGTGTTTGTGTGTGTCCTGCGGTGGGTTGGCACCCTGCCCAGGATTGGTTCCCTGCCTTGTGCCCTGTGTTGGCTGGGATTGGCTCCAGCAGACCCCCGTGACCCTGTATTCGGATTCAGCGGGTTGGAAAATGGGTGGATGGATGGATATTTACTTGTTCGACAGCCGATCCTGACAGCAAAACGGGAATACCTGCAGTTGTTCATGCTGAAGCAAATATATCTCACTGCGGGACAGGGGATGGGGTAGGGTCCGATGTAGGAGACAACTGAGTATTAGCATATAAGTAACATACAACGTTAGATGTGTATTTATTTATTCAGTTTGCTAACAATAATATTCGTTATTAATTCAGCACGGTATTGATATTTTTATTTATCACTATACAAAGTGATTACCATCTCCCACTGTACTTGAATGCATGGGTAGATCTTTTAATATACTAATAGTCTGGCTTCAGCCTCCACACAATCCCGTGCTCATCTCATCTCAGTGGCTGCACGGCATCTTACGCAGGTCACCTGTCCTGCTCTTTGAAATCGAACTTGGATTATTAACATGATGTTTATGTCTGTAAAAGTAAAAAATAAAAGAAAATTAACTTATGTAGAAATGTATGATAAAAAGCTTTGGGACAATTTATACTGCAGTGATTAAATGTGTACTCAGTATTTCTGTTGCTCTAAAAACAACCTGATGGACGCATTATCATTAATTGGCAAAGCGTCACAATGATCCACTGTCTATTATGATCAGGGGCAGCCAACAATTTTACCTTGAGACTTTAGCACTGATTTTAAATCTCCATCATGTACATTTTTGAAAAATATTATGTTTAAGAAATTTTTACTACAATTAGTCACAGACCCTCCACATCCAGCAACAACTAACAAAGCACTTTCATTTTTTTATCACTTGAATTGGAACCTTTTGCCTATGAAAACAATTTCAGCCACATAATATTGTGAAATTATATAAAAAAACATTATTTATGCACACTACTAGTGCATGTACTTATATTCTGTTATCATTAATATTTTTGAATGTGATTCTCTGTTAGATAAATAGGTCATAAACACAATGATGATAACAAACTATTTGACGAAGTGAGTAGAAAATTAAAAAAATACTCTAACTATCCAACCCACTGACCAAGTCTCCAAAAGCAGCTGAATGTTATGCCATATTTGCTTTTTATTTATTTATTAATTTATTTATTTATTTTTTGGTGGATAATGCGGGTTTAGAAATTGAATTGATAGATATATAATCAACACTTGTTAAGAAATTAGTGTACATTAATTCTTCTTCTTCTTCTTTTGGCTGCTCCCATTAGGGGTCACCAAGCAGATCTTCCTGTCCTCTACATCTTGCTCTGTCACACCCACCACCTGCATATCCTCTCTCACCACATCCATAAACCTCCGCTTAGGCCTTCCTCTTTCCTGGCAGCTCTATCTTTAACATCTTTCTCCCAATATACCCAGCATCTTTCCTCTACACATGTCCAAACCAACACAATCTCGCCTCTCTGACTTTGTCTTCCAACAGTCCAACTTGAGCTGACCCTCTAATGTACTCGTTTCTAATCCTGTCCATCCTCGTCACACCCAATGCAAATCTTATCATCTTTAACTCTGCCACCTCCAGCTCAATCTCCTGCTTTCTGGTCAGTGCCACCGTCTCCATCCCATATAACAAAGCTGGTCTCACTGCCGTCCTGTAGACCTTTCCTTTCACTCTTGCTGATACCTGTCTGTCACAAATCACTCCTGACACTCTACTCCACCCATTTCACCCTGCCTGCACTCTCTTTTTCACCTCTCTTCCACAATCCCCATTACTCTGTACTGTTGATCCCAAGTATTTAAACTCATCCACCTTCGCCAACTGTACTCCCTGTATCCTCACCATTCCATTTACCTCCCTCTCATTTACACACATGTATTCTGTCTTGTTCCTACTGACCTTCATTCCTCTCCTCCACCTCACCAGGGTCTCCTCAACCTGCTCCCTACTATCGCTACAGATCACAATGTCATTGTCAAACATCATAATCCAAGAGGACTCTTGTTTAATCTCATCTGTCAACGTGTCCATCACCATTGCAAATAAGAAAGAACTCAGAGCCTTTGAATGCATCCATCACTCCTAACGCAGACCTCACCACTGTCACACTTCCCTCGTACATATCCTGTACAACTCTTACATACTTCTCTGCCACTCTCGACTTCCTCATACAATACCACAACTCCTCCCAAGGCACCCTGTACATATAAAAACAGAGACATCATATTAAAAGGAGAAACGAAATAAAATAAATTCTCCCCATCTTTCACAACGTTTTGAGTCTTACCCTGAGAAAACAAGAAATACACCCTGAAAATAGAGTGTCAGTTTGCAAGAGTTTGAGATGAGATTGATATATAAAGGAGAGGACTTAGCATGAAGCCAACAAAGTAATTCTTATTAGTGTAGGGGACATCCTGAGCACCATCTCTTAATGTTACTACTGGAAGGTCTGCTAATGTTCATGGCAGAGAGATTGAAAATCAATCATTTATAAAATTTCCACCAGTTTAGGGATTGTCCCTGGCCAGAACTGAACAGTCTGAAGTGAAGCCATGGAGACATAACATCAATATAGTGAAGTAGTTTGACATTACAAGAACATGTGGGGACATGTGTCAGTAAAGTGACAGAGAGGAAAGGGAGTGAGAAATGACTAAGAGCATCGAGGTGGTTAGGAGATGATAACTATAACTCCACATGGTTTGAGAACTGACTTTAGCTGAGAGTAAAAATATGGGACAGGTGATAGGGAAACCAAGTTTTAGGGAGCTGAATGTCTGAAGCCCAGCATTATTGAAAATCTCTCCAAGGCAAATGCTGCCTTGATAAGCCCCAATGAGAAAAGAAAGAGAGTTCCTGTCCAATTTAGAGGGTCTCATTACAAAAAATTACAATATGAATATGCTGAGGGTGTTGGGTTAGGGCTATGAGTTCAGCCATATATCTCCAGGTTTTCAAAGCATGATGAATAAGACGGATAAGAGAATAAGATTAAAAGGAGAGGAATTTGAGGAATATGAGGTATATTACTTATAAGAATAAAATAAGGAGAATAAGAATAAGAGGAATAAAAAAAAAGATTTAAGTTTCCGAGTGATAAAAGGAAGGGTAGATAGATGGTGTGGAGCAACCAGATGGAGTTTAATGCGAGACCAAGAAATAGCAATGGCAGAGAAAGTAATTCAGCCCGACAGTGGGTGAAGTATGTATGCAATTATGGTATGTCTTGTTCTGCCCCATTGTTTCTATACATGGTTATGATGTGAGAGCAGGCTTCATCAGATTTATGAACAAAGCCTTGTTTACTTTTACAGCATAAGGTTTATGTAGGTATATTACATGAATGAGGTTTTATCAGAATATCTTTATTGTCATTGTAACAAATACAATGAAATTAGGTGCAGTCCCTACGGTGTCAAAATATGAATAAATATAATTACAAAAGGATAAGAAGAAATAAGGTAGAACACAAACATTCAACATTAACCTTAATTGCACACAAAACACTATTGCACAAGATGCCATCTATTGCACTGCTGCATTGGAGGTGATTAACCTCCCGCTGCCTCAGCAGAGCAAAAAACATCATCAAGGACAGCTCCCACCCTGGCTCTGATCTGTTTGACCTGCTGCCCTCAGGGAGGCGCTACAGGTGCATCACAACAAGGACAAACAGACTCAAGAACAGTTTTTTTCCCAAAAGCCATAACCATTCTAAACTCACACATACACTGACTACACAGTCTAACCCCCCAACCCCTGGACTTCCTTCTATCCATCAACTGTGCAATATCCAATATCTAAATGGTACTGAATAATAACTGTGTAATATCTGTATACTGTACAATATCATTACTCTCAGGGTCCAACATCCACTACTCACTGCACATGATCATCATTATTGTGCAATATTCTTTATGCAGCAAGAGCTGTGCAGTTCATCCAGAGAGGGTAAAGAGCAGCCAATGATCTGCTGGGCAGTCTTTACGATCCGCTGAAGTGTTTTCCTCTGCGCTGTTGTGCAGCTGGAAAACCACACGCAGAGGCAGTAGCACAGGATACTCTCAATAGATCAGCGATAGAAGGACACCAGCAGTTTTTGGGGGATATTATAAAGTCTCTGCTGAGCTTTCTTCGCTAGCTCAGCTGTGTTCACACCCAAGGACAGGTCTTCCATGATATGGACTCCCAGGAAGCGGAAGTCTGACACCCTCTCCACACTGTCCCCTCTGATATAGAGTGGTTTGATGTCCATTTTCGTTTTCCTGAAGTCCACAATGAGCTCCTTGGTTTTAATTGTGTTCAGGAGCAGGTTGTTGTCAGTGCACCATGCTGTCAGCTGCTCCACTTCATCCCTGTAGGCGGACTCATCATCCCCAGAGATGAGCCCCACTACAGTGGTGTCGTCTGCAAATTTGATGATGGTGTTGCTGTGGTGGGCTGGGCACAGTCATGTGTGTACAGCGTGAAGAGCAGGGGGCTCAGCACACAGCCCTGAGGAGAGCAAGTGCTGATGCTGATGGCCAAGGAGATGTGAGGGCCCAGCCTAAACTCTTTGTGTCCCGTCTGTCAGGAAGTCTTTAATCCATATACAGGTGGAATATGGGAGTCCCAGGGCTAGCAGCTTACACACCAATTTGTGAGGGAGGATGGTGTTAAAAGCAGAGCTAAAATCAATAAAGAGGAGACGTGTGTAGCTCCCCTGGTATCCAGGACAGGGTAGCATGGAGAGCAGCAGCAACAACATCCTCTGTAGACCTGTTACCCCTGTAAGCAAATTGGTGTGCATCAAAGGTGGGAGGGATGAAGGACATGATATGACTCCGGACCAGTCCCTCAAAACACTTCATCAACACCGGGGTGAGCGCTACTGGCCGATAGTCATTCAGGCAGGTTATGGGCGATTTTTTTGGTAAAGGGGGTAAGATGGAGGATTTCAGACAGGGAGGAACTGAGGCCTGGGACAGTGATAGGTTAATGATCTTTGTAAAGACCCCAGCCAGCTGCTCTGCACAGCTCCTGAACATGTCTAGGGACACTGTTGGGACCTGCTGCCTTCCTAGGATTGACAGCCTGGAACGAGCATCTCACCTTGTGTTCCTCCACCCTAAGGGAGGGGGGTGATGTTGTTGTGAACTGCTGCTGCGTGTGTAACAGCTGCCTCTGGTAGATCCATCTCAAAGTGAGCAAAGAAGTTTTTCTGCTCCTCTGCCACCTTCAGCAGCTCCATGGCTGGGCCTGTAGTTGGTGAACTGCTGGACTCCCTGCCAAACCTGCCTGCTGTTATTACTGTCCAGGTGCTCCTCAATCCTTCTCCTGTAGTTCCTCTTAGCCTTTCTGATGCCTCTCTTCAGGTTGGACTGTGTCATTCTGTAGAGAGACTTGTCACCGCACCTAAAGAACAGTGTTCCTTTCCTTTAGCAGCCGTTGAACCTCTCTTGTCATCCAGAGCTTCTGATTTGTATAGACAGAAATATGTTTCTCCACTGTGACAGTGTCAATGCAGGTTTTGATGTAACATAATACACTGTCAGTGTAGAGTTTCAGGTCTGGACTTTCAAAAATGTCCCAGTTAGTCTTGTTGAAGCAGTCCTGCAGCTGCAGAGAGGCGTCATCAGGCCAGGTTGTGATGAATCTTGTGGTGTTAAGAGCAGATTTGCGGAGAGGGGTGTATGCAGGAATCATCAGCAGTGACATGTGGTCAGACTGGGCCAGGTGCGGAAACTGTTTAGCTCGGTAGCCCAGCTTGATGTTTGAGTAGACCTTGTCTAGGGTGTTGGATCCTCTAGTAGCACACTTTACATGGTGGTGGAGTTTGGGGAGCACTGCTTTTAAATCCACATGATTAAAGTTCCCTGCGATAATGAACACTGCATCAGGGTAACAGCTCTGTTGGCTGCTAATGCTACTGTATAAATGTCTCATAGCCAAGTTAGCATTAACAGCTGTGTAAGCAGCGGTGATCATTACCACATTGAATTCCCGCGATAAATAGATAGGTCTACATTTCACAGTCATATACTCCAAGTCAGGGGAGCAATGTCTATCCGCTATCACTACGTCCGTGCACCAGTTATTATTGATGTACACACGCACACACCCTCCTCTGTTAGCTCAATAGCCGAGTCTGGTATGCATGAATGAAGCCAGGTTTCCGTGAACACAAACAAGCTACTGTCCTTGATCATGCGGTCTGATGCAACCTGAAACCTCAGTTCATCCATCTATTGGCATGTATATATTTTAATTGCTATTATTTAATGTAAGGGTGTTGAAAGCTTGGCAGAATGTGTCACCCTGAGAAAATTCAAGAGCAAGCCAAAAAACCTGTAAGCTTCAAATGGAGACAAGCTTTGCCAAATTCAGTTTTAATAATTATTCCAGCATACATCTACTTAAAAAACTGAAAGGCATCTGATGTTATTTTATATCAAAGTCAAACTCAATATTCAGACACAGTAAGAAAATCACAAAACATAAACATTGGGGCCCAGTTATCATGCAAAAAATATTCAGTCCCACAATATTAACAAAATAAATATTAGAAAAATCCACAAAACCCCACACTCCTTTTTCTGACAAAATTTCAAAGGTATTTGGTCTGAAAAGAAAAATCAGAAATCAGGGTTGCCATGCTAAGTGACCTTTCTCCCTTCATAGTCACCAAAACACCTCCCATCCATCAAACTTGGCATGACTGAAGTTTAGGAAAATTCAGAGATCTCTTATTCCCCCTCTTAAGTCATTAAGGCATTTTGTAAGGCAACTGAGGTTTTCATTTGTCTTGTCTACCACATGCATCAAAAGAGACTATCTAAAAATTAAGAATAATCTTATCCCTGATCTTAAAATCAAACCTAAGTACCAATAGTAAAGTTCCACGAGCTTTAAAAATTATATAACATCCCCCAGATGTGAAACGAAAGCTATACTTTTATTTAGCAGTGTGCTTCCTTGCAAAGAGAAAAGAAAACATACAAAGAGATGATTGAAAAATTGACTTCAAACAATCTCTGTTGTGATCACCAGAAGACTCTCAATCCCTGTGACCCTGATTTAAGCATGGCATTGTAATTTGTTACAAAATAATGCAATACACACAATATGAATAAAAAAGAACAACAAAGTGGTTAAAAATAAACTCAGTGACTAAAATAAACAAATTCAGTATACAACAAAAGAACATTATAAACCCGCACCTTTCAAGTATTGTAAGAATTAAAACTAATATCTATATTTAAATCCCTTTGCACAACCAAATAACCTGTCACTGAGAAATGGTAAGAAGTACACAATTAACTGACCCCCCCAGTAGTCCACCATAAGGCGATAAACCCATTAAGAATCAAATAGCACTCTTAAACAACTAGCATTAGCAGCCAGCAATCCAATGTGGACCACTCCTATACCACCAAGGAGAAGCACAAGAAAGGGTGTTGCGGGGACTTTGTTCCTTTACAGTGGGTAGTGACATCCTTCACATCTTCTACAACTCTGTGATGGTCAGAGCGATTTTCTGTGCTGTAGTGTTTTGGGCCTGTAACATCAGGAGAGGCCCACCAAATCAACAGGCTAATTAAAAAGGCAGGCTCAGTTATAGGATGCACTATGGACCCCCTAGAGGTAACAGAGGGTGAGAGAATAAAACAAAACTGAGTACCATTATGAACAAAGCTGCACATCCTCTCTCTAACACGCTAACATTGAGGACTTCCAGCCAACAAATCATTCAGCAGAATTGCATCAGGAGATGCTACTGGGGCTTCACACTGTGACTGTTCTTTTATTTTTGGCCATGTCAGTAGTTTTGTTCTTTTTTGTAATTCTTGAGTGTATCTGGGTGGGGTGTCATTGTTTGTTACATTTTTGTATTATTTGTTATATTTTGAACTTCTGTTAAAAGTAAATTTCCTTCTTAAGACTAATAAAGAACTATAGTATCTATCCATCTATATTTCACTCTTTTCCTGCAATTCTGGCTACACAATGTTTTTGCTGCTTGTCCCTGATATGTACTATATATTTAAATGTTTTTGTCTGTAAAAAATATCTTATCCCAGTTCTAAGACACCCAAAACACAAAGACCTCTACAATAATCTCCATTTACCCGTAATACAAGGTGGCAATCACAAATCAAGGAAGCCCCTTGCCCAAAGCCCAACACCTCCAAAACAGCCAACTGCAGAGAAACTGCAGCCACCCTCTCACCACTTAGCATTCTCATTGAAAGCTGAGCTGCAATGTGTGCCTCATTTCATAATCACCAATATCAGGTGTGTTTCATTCCACAGCTTCATTATCTAATTAAACATTTCTGAAAATAACCTCATCATTTGCTTCTTCCAGGGGCAACATTTACAAAAACCCAAACCAGTTGTGTCAACAATCAACACTCATATCATTAGTAAAACATTTACATGTTACATTTTCTGCTCCACAAGTAGTTCAGACTTGTTTCCCTGAATTATTTTTTTAATAATGAGTCCAGATATTAATGCCTTTTAGCAATTGTTAATTTTATCCTGCTAGAGTAAAGTTCATCAAAAGAAGCCTGGGAGCTGTTTTTGTCTTCACTGCTTAGCTTTTATGTGTGGTGCATACATCTCAAAAGTTCTGCTCATGATACCGCATCTGATGCCATTCAGCAGCTTATCTGCTCTTTATTTCTTGAAGTTTGAAGTAAGGTGAGTGATTTGGCAGTTTCAGCATTCACTGCGTTCTGTATCCACAGATGACACAGTTTGCCAGTACCACAGTGTTGCATTGTGGGATTTTGCTGTGCACCAGGCAGAAATCAGTCCTTTTGGCATAGTCAGGGATAACATTTCAGAAAACTCTTAAACTTTCTTCATGCTATTTGCAAATGTATTTTTTAAATCCTTAACTTAACTGATGGCCATGTGTATAAATCAATATTTTTTAACACAATATAGTATAATTTACTTAAAGCTTCTACAGTTTAATCTTGGTTTACATTTCATGTTATTTATGATAATGACTATGGAGCTGAAGTTCAATTGTGCACAAGCATTTGGACGTTTTTCTTCTCACAGAATCCTAGACACGTGGAATTTGTATTGATAAGAACAATGGCCCAGATGCTCTGCAACCAGTACTTTAAAGAAAGCTGAATGATGAAGGGTGAGGGGAAAGTGTGTCCGTCCCCTTCAACATGTTATGTTACTCCACACAGCATGGTCGGATTTTGAAATGATTGTCGTGAGGCATTAACATGAAGATACTAAGGACCAGTGAGTAATTTATGCCAGAGCTGGCCAGACCACAGTAGCAGTACCTCTGATTATGAGCCTTCTGTGCTCTGGGACTTCAAATGTGCTCTGAGAAGAAATTGAAATTGTTTTAAATTTTTATAGTGTTTAAATAAACAAACAATTATTTAAGCATTGTACAGGCAAAGTTGTGGGGATGAAGATGCATTAGTACAGGTTGCGGAGAGAGAAAACTCCAATTATCAGTTTGTGGCACAGAGCAGAAACAACTTCAGACTGCAAGATATCCGAGTAATGGGAAGCAAAGCAAAATTCCACATTTTATTGGCTAATGGAACAGATTACAATATGCAGGCTTTCAAGGCATCCCAAGCCCCTTCTTCAGGCAAGTTGTAGTGTCACATGTACTGCAATTTGCCTGATGAAGGGTCCTGAGCTGCCTTGAAAGCTGGCACATTGTATTCAGTTCCGCTAGCCAATAAAAGGTGTTATTTTGCTCATTCCATCCATAATGGCTAACACGGTACATCACCCTACTACTAAAGATATCCAAGTGATATAGTGATTTATGCATGCAAGTATATGTGTGAATGGCACTGATTTCTTGTATTTATTATCCCAGTGATGATATTCAATATGAACAGTGAAGGTGCTCCAGTGCCCAAATTGCCATTGTTGGCTCACCCGGGCACCTCATGATTTGCAAATCATTCACTGGTAATGACCATCAACAAACACTGTGACTGTGCTCCTTTAAAGGAAATCTATTTAGACTTTTTACACATCTAATATTAAATTCATTGTTACATTCACATACTATATAAAAATACTGGAATCTTAGCCAGCTTTTCAGAAACCACTAGTTTAGTGGATTTGGACAAACACTAAACTCTTTTTTATGTAGCACAAAATTCAAACACGAGGATGTTTGCAATGTTTATTTTGTCTAATATTCTTTGGGTGAGTATTGGGATCTTTCCTAATCAGAAGCACTCAGCACAACACTCTAAAGACAGCTTGTTGTGGCAATGGGATGAGTGTCAGCAGCACATTAACAATCAGGCAGTGCACAAGAAGCATGCTTCTTCTTCTTCTTCTTCTTCTTCTTCTTTCGGCTGCTCCCATTAGGGGTCGCCACAGCAGATCATCTTGTTCCATATCTTCCACAAGAAGCATGCTATAGCGGCTAAACAGTATAGTGCACAAGCACATCCCCAGGGGTAACCTCCTCCTGCCTCTTGACTGCCACATATTAGGTGTTAGCAAGGACCTGGATGAACCACACAGAGGCAAATGGCGTGTGAAAGAAAAGGCCTGGAAGGAAGTTCATGACCATAAGTGACAAATTAAAAGAATCCATAATTTGACCTTAATTTAACTTTACTCTTTTTGTTTAAAAGTTGAATTTCCTGGTTATTGAAAATTGAAAGTGGCCCTTCATTTACATATACATAGAATACATTTATAAGGAGAGATGGACAGGTTGTGGTCCCCCATGACCCTTTATTATATTAAACTGTTTCTTGAGATGTTATTTTATGCTAATTTCTACTGCATTCAATATCTATGGAATTAACTGATTTCTTTCATGTTTCTTTTTCAGGCAATTTTCACAGATGAAACTAAAATCTCTTTATTTAATCTGCGTCAATGGAATTCATTGTGTTTCAGAATAAGGAGTAAAATAAATATGTATTGTGCAGACAATAACATCTGGAGCGACTGGAGCCCAGTAAAGTGCTTGTTGGTTTAACTTCACGCCTATGCTGTTGGATTCCTTGAACATGTTAATTCTTTTGTGTTAATCCCTTTATATTGCGAGGACTGAATGCACCATGATTACTGATGAGAAGCGTAAAAAGATTACATGCTCGAAAATATGTTATAGTCCACGAGCTAAGGTCTGCAGTGCACCACGGCTGTCATTCTTTAATCTATGACCATTGTTTTGTTCTGTGCACTGACAAATAGATACAATATCATGTCTGACAAGTGTGTGAGGATTTTAGAAACCACATCCCAATTGCTCTAACAGCAATGGGAATTACAACAGTAGTTCCATTGGATTGACCATTCATAGCCTGTCATTAACCTTGCTTTTTATATTATATACCTCATGTAATGTATATACTGTAGAATAGTATTTAAATTAAACAATTAACTGTAGCCTGCTTGCCTGAAATCATAGACATGCATTTACATTTAAAGTGGAATTGCATGCTCAAAAAAGGACCAGATAAGTTCTTGCCAGTCTTGCCATTAAAAGTTTTCATTTACATTCGATTCACATTCAGCCTTACTGTCATTTGTAAAATTCACAGTTGGGAGTGTGTGAGTAAGACATAGCAATACGTTTATAATGTTTATATGTGTTCTGACAACACTGTAACCTCAAATGAAAATAGGTGGGCACTAACAGTGGACAGGTGAACTGTATGGATAGAAGAACTTTGTAGCCTTTTTAAAAATAACCTCTGGCCATTACAGTTGTCACCGAGGTGCACTGATTACAATAATCTCTTGACATACAATTATCTACTGTCACAAACTTGACCACAAGTCATAGTAAGGTTTGGGGCAGCCAACCATATAATTGGTATCCTGGCTGCAAAATCATAAAAATGTTACACAGCACTGATGTGCAGAAAACCGAATCGAAAACAGAACTGAGGGAATAGGGAAAAGGTGGAGGCTTTTAAAGGGGAAGACAGGAAGTGAGGTCAAAGGGATCGGGCTCATAAGGGTCTTCAGCAATAGGCTCGAGCCCGGACGTGACATCACAGGGGCCGGAGCTAGCAAGGTCTTCTTCCATAGGCTCGGACCCGAAGTGATGTCAAGAGGGCCAGGTGGAATCTCCCGTGAATGGTCTGCAGGAAAGAGAAAAAAAAGAGTCAGTGCAATCTGCCACATCCTGGTCTGATTCGGAATTGCCCTTATTCAAGCCTTTTAGCTGCCTCCCATGTGCATGTGTGTGACACTACTGATTTATAGAAAAAACTTATATATATGGTACACTGTTTATGTATATTATAAACGTTTTTCACCTCCTTGGAAGTGTTCACTTTTTATTATGATATAACATTGAATCACAGTGGATTTAATTTGGTTTCTTTGACATTCAACAACAGAAAAAAGATTCTTTAATGTCAAAGTGAAAACAGATCTCTGCCAAGTGGTCCAAATTAATTACAAATATAAAACACAAAATAATTGATCACCAAAGTATTCCTTTATGTCAGTATTTACCGTATATACACACATATAATTCAGGTCTTGAAACCCGAAAAATCGATCATAAAATCAGACCCCGACTTATACGCCCGTTCAAATATAGGACACAATTTTTTTTTAACATCTTCTTGCCTCCTCCAATCTCACATCAGTTTTCACATTGAATTTTGTTCGAGCAGCACATTTACCAATTTCTTCCGCTACTTCAACGACATTTAATTTAAAACCAGCTTCATATTTTCTTCTGATCGATCGCTCCATCATAGATAAGGAATGCTCTTTCAATAAAGGTGTATGAGGGTGTGAGATACAAAAAACACAAAACAGTGGAAACATCGCTTCAGAACAGTTTGGTATTATTGTGTGATCACATAGGCACAATACATAGAAAAAAAGAAAGTGTGCTCTCTCAGGTGGGCATTAGCATATCATAATCTCTTGGACCAATAGCGTGAGTTTTCCGCATTCGATTTATACGACTGACATTATAAAATACCAGAAATTATACGATAGAATCAATTCCCGACTTACCCGCAAGTATATACGGTAGTTGATGCACCTTTGGCAGCCATGACACCTTTGAGCCTGCATCTATGAGTCTCCATCAGCACACTGCACTTTTTCTTCTTTGCAAAAATGCTCAAGCCCTGTCAGTCGTCAAGGGCATTGTGAGTGAACGATCTTTTTCAAGTCCAGCTGCAAATTCTCAGTTGAATTGACTGGACTCTGACACAGCCACTCCATGACATTAACAAGGAGCCATTGCTCTGTAGCTTTGGCTTCATTGTTGTTGTTGTTGTTGTCTTGCTAGAAAGCAAATCTTCTTCTAAGACTCAGGATTCTAGCTGATTTCCCTGTACTTTGCTGCATTAATTTTACCCTCACAATCATTCCAGTGTCTGCTTGCAGAGAAACATCCCCACAGTGTGATGCTGCCACAACCAGGCTTCATTGTAGGGATGCTGTGTTTTTGATAAAGTGCAGCATTTGCTTTACACAAAACATGCTGTTTAGTCTGATGGCCAAAAAGCTCAATTATAGTCTCATCAGATCATAAAACTTTCTTCCAACTGACTTCAGAGTCTCCCATTTTCCATTTGGCAAAATCAGTGTATTTTTAACAGCGGCTTTCCCTACTCTGTGACTGCTAAATCACCCGGGCACAGTTGTTGTCTGCCTGAGGAACCATAGCTTGTCACTTCTTCAGAGCATCTTGGTGGCCTCCATCACTGGTCTTCTTGCACAATCACTCAGTTTTTGTGAATGGCCTGCTTTAGGCACATGTACAGTTATGTCATACTGTTTCCACTTGTTAATGGTTGATTTAACTGGACCACAAGGGATATTCAGTGACTTGGATATTTTCTTGAATCCTGTGGTTGAGCAAGGATCTACAAGTTCCCACAGTAAAATGTTGGGGCACCAACAGTCGATTCTGTTTCATAAATCACACAAAACTAAAAAAAAAATGCTGCAATGCCCACCTCTACAATATCGCCAAAGGCACAGCGAATAAGCTGGTTCTTTCTCCTTAATTGTTCAGGCTTTGGAGCTCCTTTCTTTGGTCATTATTTCAATACCTACCACCTCCTTCTGGCAAGAGGTGTGTTTTAATGGCAGGAAACTGGAAGGGATGGATTCAGTTGCCCTCACTAGGTGTCTTCTTGGTACTGTTGGGGAAAAAAGAAGAGGGGAAGGTTAGAGTGAGTGCCCCCTCTCGGCCTGGGGTAGTAATACCTGCTTCAGATAAGCCCAGTGAGTGATCCACAGACACGCATGCATGAAAAATCCATCTCCTGACTAGTGCTTTGCAGTCCATTATCATGCACTGACTTGGAGAGTTGTTTTGTCTTCATTGTGTAGGCCACTTTACTGACTCAGCACAGGTTGCACCCCCAGATAAGGTGCATTTATACTATAAGGCACTGGAACCCCAGACAGGTGATCTCCATGGAATTAATTTTGGGACTCCTAAAACCAATCAGCTGCACTAGCAATGATTTTGAGGTGTCCTGTTAAATAGGGTGTTTGATTATGTGAGTAATTATTTTGTGTTTTTGACTTAATACATTTACATTAAACTGATTTTTTTTTTTGATCAGTGTCAAAAAAGTCAAATTAAATCCCCTGTGATTCAATGCTGTATAACGAGAACTTCCAAGGGGGTGGATACTTTTCATAGGTGCTGTTTATATAAACAAATTTTGTTAAAATAATTTAATAAAGAGCAATCAAAATGAGTTCTGAGGTGTGACTTTCTGATCATTGAGTGAGCAGCTGTCTGAGCAGTATCATTGTCTAAATATAAAGAGTAAACATGTGAAATAATAGAAAAATGCCTTCATATTTTATATTGATTTTATAAAAATATTTTGCTGTGGGATTGTTTCGAATTGCTGATCATTTCAATGCTGTCACTACCCCAGCCCTTCATAGTGTGCAGCCATTACAAAAATGTAATTAAAAAACAGCTAATGAATGTAACTGCACTGTTCCTATATTTGAAGTAAAACTGAAGAAGCCTGTAATGATTTTACTGTTTGTGCTAACAAATACCAAAAGTCAGTTTTTATTGTTTATTAACTGATCTAGTAAAATGATTAGATAAAACATATTAATCCATGAAGCATATTGCATGAAAAAAGTAAAATAAGTTTGTTGTTTTTTTCATTTTCCAAAAAAAAATTAGGAAGCTCAGTGTCATATGACATGAAGGGGACAGCTTTAACTTTTTGAGGGGCCAGTTATTTTAAAGTACAGTTTTTATATTTTATGATTAGTAGCCGGTGAGATATATTTTCTTTTTTTTCACTCTGTCATTTGTTTCAATTGGAATAAATCACTTCACTCTCAATATTTAATTCAAAATGCTGTTAAAAGAATCATAATGTGAACTTGAAATTTTGGCTATGAAACAATAATACATAAAGTCACTGATGTCTTTTCCCACACTTTGCCATAAAGACCCCATTAAAACATCTGCTAGAGAGTATGCACTGCGATCACAACACAGAGGCCCACCTATCATCTCAGACACAAATAAAAGTCTCACAGAAGGCAGAGCTTTTGTTTATAGCCCCAAAGCATTGGACGGGAAGGCCTGGCTTGTAATCGGCTGTTCCTGTTCATCCCAAAGGTGCACAAGAAAGCTGAGGTCAGGGTTATGCGCAGGCCCTTCAAGTTCATCCACACCAAACTCATCAAATCGTATCTTTAAGGACATGGCTTTGTGCACAGGGGCACAGTTGTGCTAGAACAGAAAAAGGCCGCAAAGTGCACACCTGTCTCAAATGTCTTGCCATAGGCTGAGTCCAAACCCTGAAAGCAGCCCAAACCATTATCAGTCCTGCAGCACACACTACAATAGGCGCACTACAGTCCTGAAGGTTCTGTTTCCCAGATTCATCCATCAGACTGCCAGATGGTGAAGCGTAATACATCACTCCAGAGAACAACAACATTTATTTCTATAGGACATTTTAATACAGGCAATGTACAGTAGCTCAAAGTGCTTTAGAACATGGCCAAATGAAAGTTATGTGAAATGAAAAACAAATAAGATTAGGCAAAAATATTAAAGAATAAGTAACAAAGGCAAAAGGTATAGGTCAGATGTCTGGGAGGACAGGAAAAATAAACTCCAGTAAAGCTGGAGAATAAAATAAAATCTGCAGGGTTTCCAAGGCCAAAAAGACCACCCAGCTGACACTGGGCATTCTACTTAACAGAAATGTTCATAAATCAGTCCTGTTTTTTTTCAGGCTTCACATGATAGTAATTGATGATGCTGGTCTTGTGGACAGCTGACACACCCACCCTCAGTCCATCAATCAGCACCGGGCACTGCATGGTGCCTTGATCAGGTGGAGTTGGCACAGAAGAACCGAAAAAAACAGCAGAAAATAGTAGAGCTTAGTACAAATTGCAGATTCCTGAAGAATTTGATTTTTCTCTGCCCATACAGTCTATTAGGAATACAACTGAAATATTGCTCTGAAAAATCCATATTAAAATAATCGTTTTTTAGCAGTTTTTTTAAAATGATCCACAGTACTAGGCTAGTGAATTTCTGTCAGTAAAGTATTCCAGATTTTAGGTGCATAACAACAAAAGACCGCCTCACTTTTTCGTTTAAGTTTGGGTTTTGGAATTACAAGCAGACCTCCATTTGAATATTTGAGGTTACGACTTGGGGTGTAGGGGGATAGACATTCCAAAATAGAGGACGGAGCAAAATTATTTAAGGCTTTGTAAGCCGTTAGTAGTATTTTAATGTAAATTGTGAAAGACACAGGTAACCAACATAATGTTAAAACTGGTGAGATGGGCTCAGATTTTCTTTTCCTAGTCAAGATTCTGGATGCTGCATTCTGCACTAGTTGCAACCGATTGATTAATTAGGTAGTCCTGTTAGGAATGCATTACAGCAATCTAATCGACTAAAAACAAAAGGGTGAAACAATTTTTCAGTGTCTTGTAGGTTTGTAGGAGGTCTAACTTTTGCTATATCCCTGTAAGTGAAACAATGCAGACCTAGTGATCTGGTTAATAAGCCTGAGGGATCACATTTATTTCTAATACCCTCGCTATATCCATGTTTGCCAGTCACCAAGAGAACACATTTTAACTGCTCCAGAGTTCAAAGGCTTTACACCACTCCAGACAACGCTTTGCATTGCACATGGTGGTTTCAGGTTTGTGTGCAGCTGCTTGGCCAAGAAGAGCCATTTCATGAAGTGACCAATGCAATCAACAATTATCAACAATTTCTGTTGATATTCTGGATGTTTTCCTACATGTACGAGGTGAGACACAAAAATAACCGGACTGGGCTTGGGGCTTTCCTGGAAAACCGTCTGGAGGTTGGCCGGATGTGAATCATAAAACTATATCCCTTCCTACACGCCCTCTCAAACTGCTGAACGGCTAGGTATATCCTGTGAATAGCCCAGTCAGTGTCTGTACAACAATCGAGTTACTGCAATAATGTCAGGTGAAAAAAATCGAACAGCGAATCAACATCAAATTTCTTGCGAATTTTCTCTTTTTCTGTAAAGCAGTTTTTTACTGACAAAAACATTCCTGTCCTTGATCATCCTCCATATTTGCCCGATTTACCTTCCTGAACTGATGGGAACACTTTTTTCTTCAATGGATGAAGTGAAGACAAAATTCAAGCCTGTTCAAGAGCCTCAAGCAAGACTACTTCCAGCACTGTTTCAATCAATGGAAGATATGTATGGAGCACTGTAGAGATCGGAAGGGGGTGTATATAGAAGATGACAATGTTTAGAATGCTGTAATTCATCAATAAATTTTTTTTTTTACTAATCTGGTTATTTTTGTGTCTCACCTCGTATATAAGCAGACTGTCCAGTGACCTTGAACTTGACTAAGCAATAGATGGATGTATGCATAGAGAGTCTTTACATTATGGAACTGGGGAGCAGAAGTGTCAATCATTGCACAGCACCCTCTTGAACATTATTTATTTAATAATAAATGTATTTACACTGATCAGCCACATTAAAACCACCTGCCCAACACTGTGTATGTCCCCTCATGCCACCAAAACGGTTCTGACCAATCGAGGAATGGATTCCACAAGGCCACTGAAGGTGTCTGTGGTATCTGTACCAAGATGTTGTCAGCAGATCCTTTAAGTCCTGTAAGTTGCAAGGTGAGGCCTATGTGGATCGGACTTGTTTTTCCAGCACATTCCACAGATGCTCGATCAGATTGAGATCTTAGGAATTAGGAGAGTAAATAAACACCTTCAACTCTTTTTCATGCTCCTCAAACCATTCCTGAACAATTTTTTTCAGTGTATTATCCTGTTGAAAGAGACCACTGTCATCAGGGAATACCGCTACTTTTAGAAGGATGAAATTTGCATCACTTTGAGTTAGGACCATTTTCCTACATTGAGACCATTGATAAATACAGAATACAGGATTCAATTTAATTCTTATTTTCAGCACTGGTCTATCTTTTACCCCACACATTCAAAACTTGTTCCAGTAAAACAGTAGTAAAATTGCAAACTACAGAATAGTTGGTTCAAGTCTGTCCATTGTAAAATGAAAGACAAGGACAATGAAATAAGTGCTGGGGTCCTGAAGGATGCCCTGTTTAATTGAATTGTCCCAAGAAATAAATGAAAAGAAAGCACTAGTGTGTTATTTAAAGATAGGAGAAATGCTGTGAAAAACACAAAATAACAAAACTTGTCACAGGCACAGAATCCCGATTTCTACAGAAGTCGGCCTGATTGTTATCTGCCTGCTTGGGTTAGCGTAGCATAACGTGATCAAACTGCTGATTAGCTGTATATATCTGCAATGGAGACAAAATATTATACTCAGCAGTAATGAAAAATAACCAGAATTAAGGACCGCACAAAAGGCATTTTTTTCACAAACTTGCTTTGTTACAATTATTTACCTTTTTTGCTGTGTATTGGTAACATTTGCCATTTTGTAATAATTGTCTGGATAATCTTCTTAATGGGAGAATTTGAACTGGTTGCTTTAAAGAGTGAAGCCGCTTTCTAACAGTAAGCATATATGCTAAGTGAAAAGTGTGAAAAGACAGAGATATTGTAAGTTCAGTGATTTTAGAAATGCTTGTCACCAATAACACCTGCTATTACACA
Source organism: Erpetoichthys calabaricus (assembly GCF_900747795.2). NCBI lineage: Eukaryota > Metazoa > Chordata > Cladistia > Polypteriformes > Polypteridae > Erpetoichthys > Erpetoichthys calabaricus. The sequence goes on along the minus strand of NC_041405.2, from coordinate 58,574,698 downwards.
TAATAGTTTTACAGGCAGGCTTCTCTGTAACCCCTTTCTGAGTGAGAGGTCTGCTTCTGACCAGCTTTACAAGAGTGCTCCCCAGATATGTTTCTGACACACCCCTTTTCTGAAATATTTTTGTAAGTGCCACGACTGAGTAGTAGAGGCGGCACATGTGCTGTTTCAATTGTAAGAAGTGTGGGTTTTTAGTTTTTATAAGCTCTGAATACAAGAGACAAGGAAGCTTTATGTCTTATGAGCACCAGGGTGGGTTTTGCAGAGACTTTAGACACATGGAAAGGAATAAAGCCTGGAGAAAGGAATTAATGAGCTCCTTGATAAGAGGCAAGTACACCGCATCAAGGGATCAAAGAAGAAGGGATGACCTGATAAGAAAGCTAACCAGAGATGAGCTGACAAGAATGAATCGGGACTCTGTGTAACTACAAAATTAAGTGCTGCCTGAACATCTGAAATTATCAGGTTGTACGGTTGGATTAGCCACATTCAATTTGCTTTTGTTTATTGAACTAACTTTAATAGTTAAATTTTAATATGTATTAAGCCTGCTTTCCTGCTTTATATGTTTTGCTGTACTTTACCGCCAAGGGCTATGAAACAGATTTGTTTTTTCAGCTAGGTCAGTTGGGGTGACGAGGAGGGAACACTCCCAAAATAGAAGATACAGTGAAAGTCATAGGCTCTAGGCTATAGTCCTGGGTGCAACTGTAATGGAACGGTGAGCTGTATATGCCTAAATAAACAAATGGAAGTAGTGACAGAAGTGTAATATATCATTGTGGGTCTATGGGAGAAGAATTTGTGCATTAATGAAATGGATTTATGTTTTTAAAGGAAGTGTCCTGGAAATCTTTTCCCATGATAAAACATTTAGTGTTGCAAGAGGCTGAGCAAAGTCATTTGATTTTCATAGTGTACTAGACATTTGCTCAAAAATACGAGCCTGCCAATCATTTTAATCTGTCCCTGACCAAGCCTACTCTGTTACCTTTCTTGGTATCCTGCGGAAACCAACATCGATGCCCATAGACAGGTGGCACTGAAGATAATGTACAGATTTAATGTGCGTCCAGCACTTACACTTATGGTAATGTAGACCACCCAGGAAGCCATTTGGTTTACGTTATCAGAACCATGACGCTGTCTGTTATAATTGACTATGGACCCTCACAGGTTTGTTTTCTCAAGTGCAGTGAAATTTTTGTTTTCCCATCATCTGTTGTCAACTACGCATATATTGTCGTCAACCAAGAGAAATACACAAGTCCAGATGAAATGTTGGGGTTTCTGACCAGGTCACCCCATTTAGTGAAATAATAAATTCAACAAGCGCATGGTGGTGCAAAACAAAACAAAAATGGTGTCTGCTGTTGGCTGAAGCTATAAGGCAGTGAAGAGTGGTTCAGTCCAATGTGTTTCTCGTAACCTAATGAGACGCCTCCTTCTGGGCGTGCCCTCCTTTTATAACCCTTGGACCAGAAGGGGTGGAGTCAGCCGCCCTCATTGAGTGTCTTCTCGGAGCTGTGAGTGAAAAAAGAGACAAGAAAGTCAGCGACTACCCAGGGTGGTAGTGCTTACTTCTGACAAGCCTGGAAGGATTAACCCTCTGACGCTCATGCATGACAATATCAATAATGATGTTAACAAACTTCTATTCCTATAATTGTTTAATTTTGTTATTGAGATTAATTTTGTTTTACTGTGTATTTAATGTAATCGGTGTATTTATGTATGTAAATGGTGAATGGTTAATCATTTTCCATTATTGTTTTATAACTCAGTATAGTAAAGAGTATTTATGCTCATTTGATAATATTTTTCTCTTGATTAGAAGATGTCAGTATAACATTTTTCTTATTTTTAACATATTTACTGTTACTTTGCTAAAAATGCTATAGGCAAGCAATAGAAGAGAAATCCACCGTTATTACAATATTTGTAGTTTTAACTCTGAGCTGAGAATTCTGCAGAAATGCCCAGAATTCCACCTGCAAGCACTTATTGTGGCAAGCAGTGATGCATCTGTGGCGTTTTCTTTTTTGTTCAAGATTTATTTGGTCAATAATATAACACACTTGAGGGGGGATTCTGTTGAGACAGTTTCTTGGATTATTTTGATAAATGCACACAGTTCAGTGTAAGAGTTTTCAAAGCTAACTTGACATCAGGTAACATTTTACTGTGCTTCTTATCAATAATTATGCTATAATGTCTGCCAAAATACTGTAGGCCTAGTTAAACAAACAGCTACCCTGCAGCAAGTGGAGATTTTAACGTTTACATATCCACAGTTGCACCACCTTGTATTGACATAGAGAGAGAGTCCTCCACCTTTCCGCTTCCCGCAGGTACTTGCGTCTCTGTCCGCTCTAACTGTGCTAAACCCGGGTAGCTCCACTTTAGCATCTGGGATGTTAGTTGTTAGCCATGTTTCACAAAAACACAACAAACTGCATTCTCTGTAGGTCCTGACATTTTTCACCAGCGCAGCCAGTTCGTCGATCTTATTTGGTAGTGAGTTCACATTTCCCAGGATCACAGAAGGCACAGAAGGTTTGTAGTGTCACTTTCTCGCTAGACGCTTGATTTTTATCTTAGCGCCAGGTCTGCTGCCACGATACCACCTTCTTACCTCGTCAGGTAAATAGGGAACCACACCGGTGCGGGCATTTGTTCTCAGCGCTTGAAGTTGACTACTTGAATAGACAAGTCTCAGCGTGTAATAATCCATGTCCAAGTAGCAAAAAGTAGTAAAAAGTGTCCAGGTAACGAGTCCACATAAATGAAAGTGGTATTAGTGAACAGTGAAATTGAGAAAAATAGAGGAAAAAGGTAAAAAGATAAAGTCATACACGGAGCTGCTGGAAAAGCTGCCACTTGCGGTGGCGCCTGAGTTATATCAGTTGCCCCCATCCCAGTTCTGTCAGCTTGATATCAGTATTGAGGTCCCTTCTCCAAGTGTTTCTTGGTCTATCTCTACCTCTGGTTTTCTCTCGTCTTGTGGGTTCCACATCAATGACTGATGTGTGACATTTGAAGCTGGTGTTCGCAAGGTATGACTGAGGCATCCTCATCTTCTCCTCATGACTTCATCTTCCATATGACTCTGTTGTGTTCTTTGCCACAGGTCACTGTTGCTGATGGTCTTTGACCAATGAATGTAAATAGTCCTTCGCAGGCACACTTGTTCACAAATGTCCCTCACAGAAATCTAGGTGGTTCTTTACATCTCTACCCCATACAGAAGTACTGACTTAATATTTGAATTAAAGAGCTGTATCTTGGTACAGCTGCAGATGTCTTTAGTGCTCCAGATGTTCTTTAGATGGATGACTACTTCTCTTACATTGTTAATCCAAGCTTTGATGTCCAGGTCTGTTCATCCTTGGTTGTCAATCACTCTGCCAAGGCACTTTTAGGTTTCTATATGCACAGAATGCAAGGGGTGGCACTGTTAAAAGATAACACACACAAAATCAGTTTGGCGTTTTAATTTGAAATGTGTGGAGATTTGTTTAATAACTTACGCTATGTAACTATTTTTGTATTATGAAACGCCTATATGAAACATAAATAGAATATGATGTGACCTATAATTTTTGTGAGAAATCGCCTAATTTGTCTACACCTTTATTCAACACAGGAAAGTGCCACTTCTAAATCTGGTTTCAGCTCCAATGCTGCTGTTGTAGTTTAATTAAAAATAAACTTTCAAATCATACTGTTCTTTACATTGCATGCCAGGCAGAATCAGGGTAGCCGTGCCCATGTACTTTATGACTCAATTGCTATTTCTAAACAACCAAAACAAAATTACAGTAACATAGGCATATAATAGCAAAAAGAAGTATGTGAAATGTTTGGAATGACCAGCTTCTCTGCATTAATTAGTCATAAAATGTTATGTTATGTCACATGCCTATGTCACAAACACAATATGCGTAAGCTAATATCACTAAGACACAAGACATAATCTTTCATGTTATATGGAACACACTCAAATGTTCACAGTAAAATAGGTGAGCCCTTGGATTTAATAACTGGTTCATCCACCTTTGGCAACAATAACCTCTAACAAGCACCTCCAGCAGCTGCAGATCAGACCTGCACAATGTTCAAGAGGAATTCTGGACCATTCTTACTTACAGAGTTGCTCCCACTCAGCAATATTCTTAGTTTGTCTGGTGTGGATGACTCTCACAAGGTCATTCCACAGCATCTCTATTGTGTTAAGGTCTGGGTTGCTTCAAAAGATGGATTTTCTTTTTCCGAAGCAATTCCAGAGTAGATTTACTTCAATGTTTAGAGTTACTGCTCAACTTCACCAGACAGACAACCACCCTGTCATTGTCTTGTATGATGCCTTGATAAACATGGAAATGATTAAGCTCCTCAATGACGGCAAGGTGTCCAGACCCCAAGTCAGCAAAGCAACACCAAATTACGATGCTCCCTCTACAGTACTTCAGTGTTGTGCTTTGAATGATCAATTTCATCAAGTCTTCTCAATCCCTACTAACCCCTAATTTCTCTGCTATTCTTTTTCCATTTTTCTGTGGTGGCAGTCTGTTCCACCACCACCTGATCAAAGAACCATGCAGTCCCTACATTGATGGATTGAAGATAGTACCCCAGATGTCCACATGACCATCATCATCAAATTCTTTCACGTGAAGCCTGAAAACCATGAGGACTGATTGAGATCATTGATGTTGGGTAGAATGCCCAGTGTGGGCTGGGCGATCTTGTGGCCTTGGAACCCCTGCAGATTTTGTTTTTTTTTCTCCAGGCCTTCTGGAGTTTTTTGTTTTGTTTTTTCTCTCTTCCAGGCCATCTGACTTTTTTTATTACTTTGTTGCTTAGTATTGCCTAATCTTATTTTTGTTTCATATAAACTTTTCTTTCTTCTTCTTGTAATGCAATTTCAGCTACACCATTTGTATGAAAATGTGCTTTGTAAATAAATATTGTTGTTGTTGGCATGTGGTGACCTTTTTACCCCATATGTGCTGCTGCTGCGTATTATTCCCAAACAATTCAACCTTTGTTTCGTCAGTCCACAAAACATGTTCCCCAATGACATTGTAGCGGTCCGGTGCCACCAAGATTCACATCGTCAAAGAGACTGTGATTTATTTTTTTAGCAGAGATTCCAGGGACGCACCCAGCCTTGGCCCCACCTGCATGCACTCACAGAGACAAAAACAAAGCAAACAGGTAATCTAACAGCAAATAAAGAATGTAATGAAAACAACAATACCACCCCAGTTCCCCTTACGGTGATTATACTTTAAATACAAAAAAGCACAAAAAAAAACAGACACACAGTAAAGTCCATGAAAAACAGCAACAGATGAAATGTAACAATGAAGGTAAATAGTCCAGAGATCCGCACGTTGAATGGGAATGTAAAGATAGCCCTACTGGTAGTTCCGAAAAAAGGGGGAAGATAGGTGGACGGTTCAGGAGTGCTCCTTTCTTCACAGGATGGCCATAAATCCACATATAGTCCTCATGTACACAGGCAGATGGCAAACAATCCAGACCCCAACCAAGAAACGATCCAGGACAAAAATGAATAAGCACAGGTAACCCAACGGAAGGTAAACTGACAGGAACTTTAGACACAAAACACAAAATACTTTTTTTTTCTTTCTTGGTTACCAGCCCCTTTTAAAAGGTCATGCTGACCTCCTTTGACCCCAACAGCCCCTGCACTCTCAGCAGAAGACCAATCAGATCCACTGCGGGGACTGCTGGGAGTTGCAGTTTCAAACTCTAGTAGCACCGTTACAACATTGTGACGCATTAAGGTGGTCTTTGTCAAACTTCAGGCATGCAGTGATATTTGTTTGGAGAGTAGTGTCTTCCTTCTTGGTGTTCTGCCATGGACACCATGCCTGTTCAACGTTTTGTATATGGTAGACTCATAAACTGAGATGTTAACCTGTTCCAATGATTTCTTCAAGCCTTTAGCCATTAGTCTGTTGTCCTTTTATTTCTCATTGAGCATTCTGCATTGTGCCTTTTGAGTCATCTTGACTGGGTGACTACATCTAGAGAGAGTAGCTACATCTCCATTTATACACAATTTATCTAACTGTGGACTATTGAGTATCGAAACTCTTGAAAATTGCTTTATAACCTTTTCCAGCTTTATGAAAATGAACAATTTTTGACTGTAGATCTGAGATAAAGCGAGGCATGCTTCATATCTACAGACACTTCTGGTAAATAGCAAGCTCTGAGTCTTTTTATTGGCCAAATTAGCTGTAAACCAGCACTTCTTATCTACTGTCAACAGAAAGCAGTCCAGCCAAGCAGTGCCTTAGACAATACAGGACAGCCTATTATACTTCCTACTTAAACTAATGATCAAAATGTCAAGATAATACTAAGCAAATGCAAATCATGGTCCATTGGCTGCTCTCCAAGTTTGCTAACTCCTGATTCCAGTTAGTTTTTCTTGAAGTCATCAGCCAGGGAGTTCCCAGACTTTTTCCAACTTCCACTTTGAATGTTTGAATGATGTGTTCAATATAGACAAGAACAATGCAGTTATCTGTATATTATTAGTTAAACTGTATTTGTTCATTATTGTTACTTTGATAACATTCAGAACATATTTTAAGATAAATGTGTACATAAAAATGGTGATTTCCTAAGGCTTCATGTTCTTTTGCTTGGCACTGAAGCTGTATTTGTTTAATGGGATCTTGATATTTTGAAAATTAAGTAGTAAGTATGATTGGTTGTCCTGGTTTTGTTGATAGTAGATAAGAAACACTTTAAATCTAATATATCATTCAGATCTGCTGCCATGATGCACCTATAATTTCAAAAGTTGCTTCTAAGTTATACAAGCATGCTGTGCTGTTGGCTCCCATTTATGATGCCAGAAACATGAACTAAAGCAGCTGGTTTTTGAAACATCTTAGTTTTATGAACTGCAAATAATTGCAAAGAAATTTAGAAGATCACTAAAAGAGTTGAGTAGAGAAGGAGGTGAAGGAAGTGAAACAAAAAATGCTCAGAGTTCCTTTAAACAATGGAAGATAGCTAAACATCCAGCAGTTCCAGGTTCTATGGTGTTCACATTTTTTTACTTTCATTTTTTGTGATATTATCTATTTGAATAATACTTAAAGATTAAAATTTATGAAGAATGCTTTCTTGCCTCCACATTTGCTTTATTTTACCACCAGGGGCTGAGGATTTTAACCTCCACTTCACTTCTGTTTACAGCAATCGGTTTGTAGCGTGCATTGTTGTAATGTTACTTTTCTTGGTTGTTTATTAAATTACAGATTTTTCAAATGTCCATGTTTTCCTTGTGCTTAAAACTCATTAAAAAAAGTGTTTTTGCGAGCGGTTCGTAGCTCTATAGCGCGAAGTCTTACAATGTTAGTTTGCTCTGTTGTTCAAGGTTTTCATGTTATTCAATGTTTTTACATTTAGTTTACTATTACGCTGTGCATTCTATGGTATGATTAACTATATCTGTGCTTAAAAATCTTTAAAAAAATATATTTATATACAGTTCGTACAGTCTGGAATGGATTAATTGTATTTACATATAATCCTATGGAGGAAATTACTTCGGGTCACGACCAAATTGGGTTACGACCAGAGTTTTGGAACGAATTCCAGTCGTGACCCGAGGTTCCACTATATATATATATATACACACAGTATATACAGTATACAGTATACAGTATACACACTGCCTCATTCCCTTTATTAATACACCCTGTAAGTGCATCTGAGAATTTCTGGAAGCGCCATGACCTGGGGCCTCATGTATAAATGGTGCGTACACACAGAAATGTTGCGTACGAACCTTTCCACGCTCAAATCGCGATGTATAAAACCTAAACTTGGTGTAAAGCCACGCACATTTCCACGGTTACCTCATACACTTGCCTTTGCAATTTCTCCCCTCGGTTTTGCAGACTGGCGGCACCCAGCGTCAAAGCAGTGCTACTGTTCCTGTGTGATCACCCTTTCTTTTTTAGATCCACATCCACAGCGGTGGCTTTATCAAATACACTGAAATTAACTGCATATTGTTTATTAGTGTAATGCATCTGATTGTAATTAACCTGTAGCAATATAATGGGCCAGGGAATAGCCATAGTATTCCAAATACCATAACTGCTTTAGCGTTTTTACGCTTACTGCATCTTGTTCTTCTTTTTGCTGTTCCCGTTAAGGGTTGCCACTGCGGATCATCTTTTTCCATATTACTCTCACTGCACCACTCGGAGTATTTATATCACTGTATCTGAGTGTGAATCACAGCAGCAGATGATCGGAAAGAGAATTATCAGTATACAGTTTCAAGTACATACCTCAACCACGGCAAAAAGCGTCAAAGCCTTTCCTGTACGGACCTCGCGTTTCAGAAACAGTTTCATCCCAAGAACTATAAACGCACTCAATCAGTCCATCAAGTGCTCCTTGTAGAACTGTTTGTACTTATAAGTACAATCACCTCACTGTAAACTTGCACTACAGTTATAATATTGCACAACCTGCGCTACTTTATAAAGCGCGTATGATGACAATATCATTTTTAAGATGAAATGCAGCAAAATATGTTGCTTATAGTATACAGGTAAAACTTTAACTTCATTTAAATAATCTGTATTGTTAATAATTAAACATGTGAGGACACTGTGCCGCAGCGTATAGTTCAAGGATAGCTCCTGCCTTGCGCTGTATTCTTGCTGGTGCTGACGCGACACTGGAAGGATAGAGGAATAGAATAATTAAACATGTACTACGAAGATATTTCAATGTTCCTTAAAAGTTTTGAAGAATCGGCGTTCTAAGCTTACATATGGCTTAACGTCTATTACAGAGCTGATTGTGTGGCGATTGGAGAAAGAAAAGTATGGACAGGAATTGGAGGTTAGTACGTTTGAAAGAGACAGTACTTCTGTAATAAATTATTTCATCGGAGGTCGCACATGGCACCGCAAGCCTCTTGCGTGAGATATGAACAATCACTGCGCCACCGTGTTCCCATGTTTAATAACATGCTTTCATTCCTATCATCATGAAAATGATATCACGTATACATCTCAGTATTTTAATTATTCAGAGAGCTGTAATATCTCGAATGTAATGCATTCTGTGTCCTGTCGGAGAAAGAGAAAGAACGGAAGCACGTAGTGATTCACACACATAGAGCACATAGATAGAAGATCAAATACAGAACAAAGACTTTAACGTGCTACTTGAGAAACTAGTAAAATAAACGATTTTAAGATGAAGTTTATGATGTTCTACTTTAATGGCAAAATAAACTACGTGATTAAAGTGGAAATTTCGAGATTAAAGTTGACATTTCGTGCTTTTTTCCCACTATGTGCCTATGTTTTTTGTTTGTACCCTAATACGCTTTCATATGACACTCAGACGGTGGGCTACGACTCGCCTTTTCACAGCGACTTTGATATGTGATTTCTTTTTTATTTTGGGCACTGTGCGACTTTGTGAATTTGATCTTTCAAGTTTTTCCGACACTCTGTCACTCGATCAACTTTCTTTTGTTGATTATACCACTGTTTAAACCAACAAATAGTATGTTTTTCCTTTGCCTCCACTTGGTATTCGCTGAAATTCTTATATTTTCCCCTGTGCTTTTCCCATTGTCTTTTCACAGAAGGCTATTTATATTGATTTGCATATTCAAAGAGGCGTAATTCTGGGAGGAGTTGGGGCGGGACAGAAGGCGCGTGCACGTGCGTTACTTTTCACGCAAATCGGGATTTATGTAGTGGAAGAACGTGAAAGTATGCGTGCGCACAGATTCCTGCATCTGGATTTTTCTGTGCATACGCACAATCCCGCTTTTGTGCTTACGCCATGTTATAGTGTGAGTTCTACGCATGGCGTTATACATGAGGCCCCTGGTGTTATATTTGTAGTCGGAGGTATACAAAGTGAAGAGAGGAGACAGGACTGTTCCTTGTGGTGCTCCATTGCTGTTCACGTCCATATCAGAAACAACATCCTTGAATCTTACAAACTGTGGTCTTCCTGACAGGACACCATGGACTCATCCACCTGCATATCTCTGAGCTTAACCCTTAAACAGGTTGGTAGTTAAGGCACTGCAGAAAACACGATCCTCACAGTGCTGCCAGCTTTGTCCTGGTAAGAATATGTCTTGGGGAGCAGAGAGACAATTGCCCCCTCCACTCTCCAATCCTTAAGTTTGCTTTTGGTACATAGCAGGTGTTTTACCAAATTTTGATCCTCTGCCATCATTCTGGCTTTCTTCGCATGAACACACACATATCTAATTAAGAGTGCTGCCTGCCAAAGCGGTGATATGCCCACTGATCTTGCGGCGTTGTGCTGTTCAGTCATCTTGCATACACAGTTCCATCAATGAAAGAGCATTTGTGTGTGTTTTTAAATCAAGCATAAAATAATTACATTTTAATCACATAAACAACTGCCAGTTTAAACTGCTCACTATTTGAGAAGACGATGAACAGAGAAGTGTTATGACATTTTCACAGATTTTTTCAGATATATTAACAGATTGTAAAAGAATTAAGTAATAGTCATGCAGTGAACTAGGGATCCAAATGGATAACCCCAATGAAAGGCAAAAATAGACAAAGATTGGAAGATAAAAATACATGCTTTCTTTGACCCACCATGCCCTATCGAGAAGCTGGTTGAATCCGATGGCTGCTGCCTGATACCAGGCTCTTTTATGTTGTCCTGACTAGAGGACGAGGACTTAAAGCCGAAGCCACCTCTTTCATGGCTGCCATCTTCGTTGCTGAGGTCAGAATTGCGAATTGCCAGGTACTGTATGACACTTTCCCTTCCCCCTGTGCACCATTAATATGTCCCACTAAAACACTCACCCATCTTGCATGTTTGACAGAATATATAACACAATTACTAAATGTGTATCCACATATTTAAAATAAAAAAGGAGTTAATTATTCCAGGCTGTGTGCTGCAACTGTCATCAAGTGTGCAATCAACAAGTATTTGTTTCCATTTTGAATTTATACTTACTTATTTCATACTGATTTTATACTCATGTCCTCTTAATGCTTCAAAAAAAAAAAAAAGAAAAGAAAAGGAAGTTCAAACTGTGCTGCAGGATGATTAATTTTTTCAAAGACATTGACACAGAATATGCTGTAAAAATCCATAGTTGGTTCTAAAAACAACAGAAGTGAGTGCCTGTTTACATAAAGTAGCTACTAGTGATCACAAAGGGAAACCATAGTGTTGGAAAAAGAAAAGTGCCTGCTTAAGTGAAAAATTAAGGAAACTGTACTAAGTAATTGCAACACAAACACTGACTTAATCAGTTTTAACATGAAAAGGTGCTAACAAAAGAAGGGAAGAAGTGGGCCGCTGGGGTGGAGAAAATAAGAGCTGCTCAGGAAGCAGCAAACGCATAAACCTCTGAGCAAACAAATGCTAAACGGACAGAGACAGAGAATGAAAACTATGAATGCTCAAGTCAAGTGTATTCACAGCACGTTATCATGCAGTGTGCTGTTACTGGTATATATCTATACTAATTAATAAAAGGCAAAGCCCTCACTGACTCACTGACTCACTGACTGACTGACTCACTCATCACTAATTGTCCAACTTCCCGTGTAGGTGGAAGGCTAAAATTTGGCAGGCTGATTCCTTACAGCTTACTTACAAAAGTTAGGCAGGTTTCATTTCGACATTCAACGCGTAATGGTCATAACTGGAACCTCATTTTTGACAATATACTGTAATGGACGGCAGCTTGATGGCCGTGGGAGGCGGAGTGAGTGTCACGTCATCACGCCTCCCACGTAATCACGTGAAAAGACTGTGAACTGAGTAAGGAGAAATGAAGGAAGAGCCGCAAACAGCGAAGAACAAAAAATTAATTAAACAATTGAGAAGGGAGCGAGTGAAGCATACAAGCATCTTCATAAGGGAAACAAAGCACGGTGTAAAACGTAAGTTTAAATTAAGTTTATTGAAACGCTCCCGTTGCGGATTGCAATAACATATTCACGAGATAAAAGAACTCAGTAGGGAGAAATGAAGGAAGAGCCGCAAACAGCGAAGAACAAAAAATTCATTAAACAATTGAGAAGGGAGTGAAACAATAAGAAGCCAGCAAGTGAAGCATACAAGCATGTTTATAAGGGAAACAAAGCACGGT